>NC_084531.1:12829895-13129895 GCF_024500275.1 Phycodurus eques
TAGAGGAGATGACACAATACTGATTAAGCTTGTCAACTCCTCTAATAGCTTGCTGAATCTTTCAGCATTTTATTTATTTTATTTAGTGTCAATCATAAATATATTTTCTTCCTATTTCCAGTTGTTTCTTTTCCTTCCGGCAACCTAGACGCTACTGATCTGGATACAATCTATGAAAGTAACAATATCTCAGTTGTGTAAAATTGCAAGCAATATGAGCCAAGCTCATAATCATATTGGGCAAAATACCAGAATCTGAGCACAACTCACAAATCCTGTAAAAACATGAATCCAGAAGACTAACTGCCATTTACCCCAGATTTTATTGCAGCCATTACTTTGAATCACTCTCCGGCAAAATGGCAAAAATTTAGTTAGCCCACTCTTGTTCTCAGTGGCTCATTTGTCACAGGTGAACGATGCTTTGAAGAGATGGCAAGGTGCTAACCGGCCCGAAGCTGCGTGGTTCTCTCGTCCAAGGCCTTGTGATAGCTGACACAAGGAGCGCTTACACAATGAGTGGGGCTAGTTAGCCGAGAGCTTAGTGGCTCTTCCAGGGGGGATGTGTCCATTAGGACCGCTCTCTCGCTACCCCAAGTCTTGCTCACCAACTGCGTGAATTTGTCATAAGAACACCGGAGGAAGGAGGGGGAAAGGGGGGTGAGGGTCGAGCTTTGCTAGCAACCGGCACTGACAAAAGTCACTCTGTCGCCGTTGACACTTGGCGCTGAAACGGAAACGCGACTCTCCTGTCACCGAGAAAGAAAAACGGAACGCGAATGTCAAAGCGGTATTCTTTGAGTTTACCTCGCCATTGGTGACGGCCGCTTGGCTCTCCTGCGTCGCCATCTTTCCTTGTCTCTGTCACACAAGCACACTGCTGCTACCTCGCGGGGAAATCTCGCGAGAGTAATGTCACCGGCGTGACGTCTCGGTGGGGGCCGCCGTGAACATCAGATACACTGAACATGACAACGTAAATTATGCGCATTGGTTACGTATTTTGTGACGTTACGTGATTTTCTTTGACCTTATTTGTTCGTACACAACTCTTAACGAATGTGTGTGACGGAAGTGTTTTGAGTCAAAACGGCTTCAGAAACTACTGTATTTTCCCCCCCAAACAAAACAAGAGATAAGTTTCAATTTGTTTTGTGTCGTTATCGTAGTTATAAACACTTTAACACGAAACAAAAGTTTCCTTTCGGAAGTTATAAGAAAAAAATAAACATTTGCATTTTTGGAAATATGAACCTTCACCAAATCATTGCGAAGTCACACAAGAAAAGTTACTTTTATTTTTTAAAGAAATACATAGCTCAAAGGTTTAGTATGATTGGATTCACTATGTTTGCATTCTTTTGTGTTTTATCTTCAGCTATGGTTTCTACAATAATAACACGTGTCATGTTGTATCATCCCTTTAAAAACATTTCAAAATGTAAATGTTTTAAAATTTTAAAATAATACATGAGACAACACAGGCAACATGGTGTTCTTTGTTTAATAGTTCTGAGATTCGAGGTTCTAATCTCAGCTCCAGCATCCCCATCTGGAGTTTGCATGTTTCTGCCTCTCACGTTCCAAAACCATGCATGTAATGCGTCTTTATTGTTGATAAGTGCCCTGCAATTGGTTAATGACCAGTCCAGGGTGTACCCCGCCTCTAGCCTAACGTCAGCTGGGATAGAGCTCAGCTAACCATCGACATTAATGTGTGGTTGGAAAGAAAACATCACTCAAGTTTCTCAACACGCTTTGGAAATGTAGTATGTGATTCATTTTGATTCCTTCAATGAAATGTAGTTGTTCCTAACATATGCAATTTAAGGATGGGGAAATGGTTACTACTGCACAGAAAGTACAATTTTAACTGTGGTAACATTTGTTAAAGCTATGGCTGATTATGGTAACTTAGGAGTTGCCTGCCGTAATTGACACAATAAAAAAACATTTCAGCCATTTCCAACAAGCATGCACTAATTATTCGGTTAAATTTCATCTTGGGGGTAGTTGTACGGTGACACTTTTGATGCCAAATACTATTAAGAGTTAAATTTCAGGGGTTCAATAACAACACAACATGTTGAGAGTGCAAACATTTTCAATGAGAGGAATTCATTAATATAAAAATAAGACGACATACAGAATCTATCTACATGGAGACTTGATGTATGCAGAATTGCACACACACAAACCTTGTTTGGAAAGGAATATCTTCCTTTGGTGCACGCACGTTTGCATATACTGTATGTAAAGGACACATGGTTTATACACACTGCTATGAAGCAAAGGATAAGAAAACTAGGTTAGTATTTAAATGATGTGATTTAACAGGTACAGCTGAAGTACACATGGGAGTCAAATGAAAATTCAGTGCACAACCACAGCCTGCATAACCAAGAATGTACAGTATAGGCATCCATTATTTCTGCTGCATTGGCATGAATATGAGGGAGTTGAAGCTTAAAAAAACTCAAACGTCACTGTTTGTGGTTCATGCCTTCTTGAAAAAACCCAAATAAATCGACAATGTCTTCATCTCACATCTCGCAGTACTACATTTCATCTAAACCGTAATCCTCCTCTGGGAAGTCTCCCACAGTCACATGGAGTGGCTTCACGAACACCCCGTAGTTCTTCTCACACTCAAAGTAGCGCTTGCCCTCGCAACTGTCACAAAAGAAGAGAAACAGAAAATAGTTTTTTATTTAAAAAAAAAAAAAAAAAAGGGGGGGACAACAACAAATCAGGCGTATTAAACGTTCATGAGCTCGCTCTTACCTGCCATCATTTTTTCCCAGTGGCTCGTCATATTTGACGCCCACCCAATGGCCTGGCTTGAAATCTGTTGTGCCTGGAAACACAACAAACACAAATATGGTCACAAAAATGAGCTAACCTTTCATAAACTGCTACAAAAAGTAAGAAAAAATATATTTTTTAGAATGGTATATGCATTTTATTTTTAACAAATTTGGCTAATATACAGTGGTGCCTCTAAAATTGAATCCCCTTTAAGTTGTACAATTTGTAATTCAAAAAAAATGGAGGGAGAAATACATTTCTGAAGTAGCACAAAACTTTAAATATGTCACACAAGACTTTCGCTAACTACATGAGAGCTGAGCTCAGTGAGCATCTAATGATTAATTCCGCAAGCGTGTATTACTATGTCTTTGCTTTTGTGTAATGCCACCGCAGACGGGTACCAGTAGCAAAGAGCTCAAATGTAATGATAACCATGGACGTTAAAAAACAAAAACCCGGCTGGTCAGTACAATATGGCTACAGTAACATTAAGTGAACAATCAACAAAAACATGTTTTTCTGGAGCCTGAGTCCAGGTGGACGGAATTATGAACAGTTCCCAATAACACCGTTAACACAAAACCAGGCTTATTTTACAAAGCAAAATAACATGTCTCGAAAAGCCTACTAGAACATCTAAACGTTTGTTGGGGTTAATCAGAGGCACTGTAAACGGTAGCAGGTGTGTTTTAACATGAGTTTGAATATGACTGGTTAATTCTGAAAACGGTATAAGACACACACTTGTGCAACCACATTATCTCAGCTATTTATTTTTACTTGTCCTCTTGAAAAGATGTAGTTTCCATTGAGTTGTAAATGTTGTAGATCACATTCATGGTAGAAAAAGTTTGAAAATTACTTATCTTGGTCTCATTTTTTATTTCACAAAAACCTGACAGTTGAACAGGGGAGTGTAGACTTCTTATAACCACTGTAGAACCTCCAATTAGGTAAATTCCTGGTTTGTTGCTGTTTATTCCCATAAATCCATGTTAATTCCCATTAAAAGTTTCCAACTTTACAAATTCAGTGAATTTTGCAACCCTACTAAAAGTAGTAGCTAACTTGATGCAGATCTGTCTTTAACATTAAAATTCTATGTGAAGCTCTTTGTGACTTACCAACATACATGACCGTGCCAAGCTTTGTGGGCTGCCCAGGCACTCGCACTTGGCATCGGCTGCCCACGAAAATGGCGTCAGCAGCCGCCTCCTGCTCCTCCTCCCGAGCGATGTTGTCGGCTTTCTTCTTGGCCCTTTCCTCCTCATTGTAACGGCCGAGGGACTGTTTCTTCATGAAGGACCTTGCTGACTCTGAAGGGGAGAGACAGCCATGGGCATATAAACACCGGATCGTCTGTTATGGCTCCGATATACCATTTATGATTGATCTCTACATGAAAACGGGCTCGAGCAAATTTACCTGATCTCTTTTCATAAGCCTCGTCCGACAGAACGAACTTTTCCACTTTGGTGACATCAGTAAACTCTCCTAACTGGCCCCCACTTCGATCAATAACCTGAAGAAGAAAATCAGATACAGAATTTATAATTTTAAAAAAAATGCTTAGGTGTATGTGTCACAGCATACAAGTGACTAAATCAAAACACGAACTGTTGTAAGCTAACGAATTTATATGTAATAATGAATTAAAACGAGCAGGTAGAAAGTGAAAATTATTATTGTAGTATCTTTGCACGACTCCCATCACCTCAATAAAAATCATAATTACAGTCAACTTTATCGTGAGGATATACATGTAAGTTTAATTAATACACTAATTTTTGTTTTGCTTTTTGTCATTGCTTTGGATTGTTCACATAGCCTCTATTTATTTTTTTATTTTTTTTAGCCTCTATCCAAGCCTCTATTTATTGCATTCATTTCCTAAAGTTAGTTAACTAAAATGTATGTAGCCACTTTTTATTCATTTAGCATTAATTAATCTTAGTAAATAATTGATTAAAATGATTTATTCTAAAAAAATTAAATAAAAATACTAAAATTTAATTACGAATAGAAAAATATCAAATGAGAATGAATGGCTCATATTGCGGCAACACAAAGCATTTCCAGTGGAAAGGACAGGTGGCATAAAAGTTTCGGCTGTCAATATGTTAAAAGATACTGGGACCCCATCTGACGGAAAAAATAACCTCTTTTGTTAAATGTGTGATAATCTGGGGTTCTGCAATAGGTATATTCAATACTTTGTTGCTGGTAATTTTTCAAAGTCAAAACGGCATCAAAAGTTTTTAACTTCTTAAAGATGAGGAGATACCTCCTCAAGAAAACACTGCGGTATGTCGCCTGATATGTTCAGCAATTCAAGCCGGCTTTGGGTTTTACCGCGTTTCCCAGTGACCGAGTACGACAAAGGGGATGGAAAGTTAACATTCACCAAGACCAATTTCAACATCACATTCACAACTTCGGTTACAGTCAAAGCTCCCACCCCTTCCCCGCTCTGACCACGGGGAATGAAAAACTCTTGACACATTGATCCTGCGAGCATATGCTTGTTATTTTTTTTCCGCTGTTTTTGTTTTCATAACCCCAATTTTGTTGTATCTGCATCATACAATGACAAAGAATAAAGGCTTTCTATGCTATTCTATTCAATCTTTATGTACAGCACTTTGTTACAGCTGTCGTTTTTAAAGCATTGTATAAACAAAGTCAAGTTGAGAGTTTCAAAGATTAAGCCATGCAAGTCTATGAATACACAAACCTGTACAGCGAAACTGCGAAAGGCTTATTAAATCAGATATGGATATTTTGGTCGTTTCGCCATTACTTGGATAACTGTGGCAATTCTAAAACTAATACGTCATTCACGGTAACATTTATGCGTTTATCTGGCGACTGCAAGTTAACATACCACCTTACACCAAACGCTAAAGTGCTGCGTGCATAGTCAATTATTTTTCCAAACATGTTTTTATTTTTCCCACCATATGCATCATCAATGAATGACCTGGCCTGACTGTCCTTTTTATAAATCAAATGTGGCCCTTGAGCACAAATGTTTGCCCATCACCAACATGGGGAACACAGGCACTTGGTATAGCAATGTGACAAGATTTCCCAAAATAACAGTCTGTCTAAATGGTTGGAATGGTCACTTCAACCTGCAACGCAGCAAGAATTTTGTAAGTCAGATAATAGATTCTGAAGAAATATAGTTTTTGTGTCAGACAAAAATGCCTTTTGGGGGAATGGTTTTGTGTGATATAACCCATAGAAAATCAGGTCAAAAAACAACTTCAAATTAGAGTAACAGTGGAGCGAGATTATTTCTCAACACAGGTCCGAAACCATTTAATTTTGTCTTCTACTCGGGGAATCCCTTTTCCGCTTGGCTGGAAATTTTCAGTTAAAAATAGCCACCAATAAGCTCGTACGACACAAACTTCCGAGGGGTTCTCCAAGTTGATGCAACAAAATTACTGTGATGTTTCAAACGGCATCACTTTCCCTAAAAACTTTAATAGCGCAAATGGAATATTACTGGTGAGACAGGCAGGGTGGGCAGAAGAATAGGTCATATACTTTAGTAATCAACTGGGTTTTTTTTTGTGGGGAATTTTAGAGACATTTGAAGTTTTTTTTTAAAATTTAAAATTCCACAAGGATAGCGGGGACTTGTCATGTTGCTACCAGGTAGCTCCCAGGGACCACATGAGTAGTCCACTTAGCTGTTCTGTTTGCTGAGTGCTGACTGACTTTTTGAACTTTTAAGTAATGCTGACTAGCTTGCTCCATACATGTATTCTGGTGATTATTGTGTGTTTGCTATCGCTGTGACCACTATTTTATGTTGAAATAGTGATGCTACGGAGAAATGTAGTTGAATTAGTAGGGTCACTAGTATCCACCACTGCTGTGTTTGGTTGTAAACACATTACCTGCGGAGCACAGCGCGAGACCTCTCACGCTTGTTTTACGAGATGAAAACCATAAAGGCTCAGACAACCGATTCCTCGCCTCGCGATATCCGGTCCACAGCCCTACAACCGATGCATCTAAGGATTCCTGGTGGGTTTTGTATCGATAAGGGAGTCTGCTACTGATACAGTCGTATCTCTCGCCTGTACGAACAGATATCTGGTTGCATCGGTTTATCGTTCCCAACCCTAATTGTCATCTTGTCTGAGTTTTGTAGAAGTGATCATTTGAATATGAAAACACTTGTAGAGATTGATAGAAATGGGAATATTACTGTTATTGATACAGCTGTTGTTGTGCCCTTTGTTCTTTCGTCCCTGCCCCAGTCGCTCAACCCCTCTATCCTGTTTTCTTTCTCTGTCCGTCTACACTGTCTCTCCATCTCAACCACTGGAAATAAAGCACAGCTCCATACATGTATTCTGCAGTCATCATCCACGGGATAAGAGCCCAGCAAAGCGTTGTCGTCGTCCAGCATCTGTAACAACTTGTCCGACGTGCTAAACAACTCCAGATCCATGCTGGACGGGGGAGCACCCACCACCATCTCCAGTTTTCCCTTAAGAAAAGACAATAGTTAACACTAGTACTTCTATACACACTTGAAGACATTGTTAGGTGTCTGATAATTTAACACACTTGTATAGTTTATATAGTTACCTTCAGTTCTGCAATGGTGATCCCTCTATCAAATCTCCTCTTCACCTCGAAGGAGGATATGGTGGTCGTAAGGCGCACATTAACGGAGGGATTGGTAACAACACTTATTGAACCATCCATCTTCTTAACAGCTTGGATACAGATGCTGGTTAAATATATATAATAAAATAGATTGGTAGAATCTCGATACAATGGCAAACTAATACATTTCACAGAAAATCAAACAATATACTGCACAGTGGAACCTCGATATAACGGACCCGAATATTACAGATATTGAATAAAATGGACCGTCGGGACCGAACAATGTGTCCAAAAATAGCTTCCATTTCTGACTTAAGCTGCCGTTGACAAAGTCTTATAGTTTCAGAATTGGCCGCTGTTGTTGACTTGTGCTGTAGCGCAATTTTTATTTCCGGGTCACAGATATAGCTTATGACTAGATCCAGCCAACAGAGTCGCTGTGCCTATGTGACGGCCATGTTGAATGTGCCAACATTCCATCAACGGCAATGCATTGGTGGTCTATTGTCAAACAGAGTTATATGCGAGGAGAGCAGCATTGCGTGGCCGTGCCTCTGGGGCCGCACTGCAGTCTGGAAGATGCTATTTTTTGCTACAGTAACAGTTTTTTTTGTCAAGCCGTTCGTCTATGGCATCTAATTAGGGCTGTCACGATCAAATCTTTTTAGAATCAATTATCCAATTGATATTTCGTACAATACTCGTGTAATCGCTGCCCCACCCCCAAAATTTAAATCCATCCATCCATTTTCGGACCAGCTTATCCCCACGCGGGTCGTGTGCATGCTGGAGCCTATCCCAGATAACTTCGGGCAGGAGGCGGGGCGCACCCCAAACTGGTTGTCGGTCAATCGCAGGGCACATATAAACAAACAACCACTCGCACTCACATTCACATCTAAGGGCAATTTAGAGTCTTCAATTAACCTACCTTGCATGTTTTGGGGATGTGGGAGGAAATCGGAGTACCCGGAGAAAACCCACACAGGCACGGGGAGAACATGCACACTCCACAGAGACGAGGCCGGATTTTAACCCGGATCTTCAGAACTGTGAGGCAGATGTGCTAACCAGTGGCCCACCGAAATGTTGTTTTTTTTTTTTTTTTGCAACTAACCTGCATTTTATTCTCATTCCTCCTGCATGTTATGCATTCTCTATCCTTAAACTGCATATGTTGGTGCTGAATGTATGGTATAAACTAAAGAATTTGAGACAACAAAAATCAGACTTTGCTAAATAGTTAGCATTCACGATTAGTATTAGCGCACTATCATTTACCATCCATCCATCCATTTTCTGAGCCGCTTCTCCTCACTAGGGTCGCGGGCGTGCTGGAGCCTATCCCAGCTGTCACCGGGCAGGAGGCGGGGTACACCCTGAACTGGTTGCCAGCCAATCGCAGGGCACATACAAACAAACAACCATTCACACTCACATTCACACCTACGGGCAATTTAGAGTCTCCAATTCATGCGTGTTTTTGGGATGTGGGAGGAAACCGGAGTGCCCGGAGAAAACCCACGCAGGCACGGGGAGAACATGCAAACTCCACACAGGCGGGGCCGGGGATTGAACCCCGGTCCTCAGAACTGTGAGGCTGACGCTCTAACCAGTCGCCCACCGTGCCGTCCTATCATTTACCATTTTAGGTAAAAAAGGAAACACGAACTACCATTCAGCTCAGTCATACATCATGTTAAAAGTAAATTACACCGCTTATAGTGATTTCAAAATCACTTACGGACACTCATCTGTCGTTTTTGGCAAAGCTTTTTCACTGGCCCAAGTGTCTCCGTTTGCAACAAATGTCCAGTGTAGTAAATATGGACAGTGGCCAAATGGTTCCGGGCGGCGCTAATTTGATCTGAGCAGCGCAAATATGCGTTTATTAATTGTTTTTATTGCTTCAAGGCAGACATTTTGGGGATGACCAATTTTTGAGGTCGAGTTAACCGACCGATTTCTTTTCACAGTCCTAAAGCTAATCTTATCCAATTTTGGAAATAGAAAGCACAGGGCCCCCCGCCCCTATTAGTCGGTTACATCGAGGACATAGAATGACCAATAACTTTGATAGCCATTGTCTGTTCTATTTAACGCAATGAAGTAAAAAGGCAGACAACGCCCACTTCTAGTAGTTAGCTCTCCCACTTTTACCGTTTTTTCCTTTTTTTTAGCACCTACGACCAAAGTTGCGTTGGTGGTACCTATCCCACATTTTATTATTTAGATACGATAGCAAATCACCGCCTAGCGACACAACGTTAGCTGTTTGGGTGGCTAACATCGGAACGGAGAACTATTCAGGATGCACTCCAGGAATCATTGTAAAGATAGTTACTTACAAATATTTTCCTTTTGAGTGTGTTGTCTCTGACAAGCGGGGACTCAATTAGTCACGTTGTTGTGCTTGCCAAAGCGATGTCGCAGGTCGTTATGTGGTTACGCTTGCTACTAGTGACAATTCCGGCTTTCGCCACTCAGTACCCGCCCCGACAGCTTCAGACAACCAATTACATCAGAGTACGTAGAGTTGGACCAATGGCGTTTCAGATCTGGCGGAAGTAGACATAAAACCGCCTACAGGTTCTGACCAGAACAAAGAGCTCAGAACATATTACTCCATTTATAAAGTCGCTACACTGGCTCCCAGTCAGCTTTAAAATAGATTTTAAAGTTCTGCTACTAGTCTATAAATCACTAAATAGTTTAGGTACTGAAAACATGAAAGAGATGCTAATGGAAAATAAAACCAGCAGGGCTCTGAGATCTACACTCAGGTCAGATAGTGGAGCACCGAGTCCAGCGCAAACACGGTGAAGCAGCATTTAGTTGTTATGCTGCACACAAATGGAATAACTCCAGATTAAAAACTCTTTATTTTTATTCACTGTATGCTGTTGTAATTTTACTTTTCCCTTTATTTTTAATGTTATACAAGCAGATGTTTTTCCTTTGTTTTTAAATGCTTTTAATCATGTAAAGCACATTGACTTACCTTGTGTATGAAATGCGTTGTATCAATACATTTGCTTTGCTTTACTAGCACAGATTGACATATTTATAACCAATCACATTCAGCACAGAAGTGGCAATTGTAACGCACACCAACTGTACACAATGCAGCTTCAACTTGATTTTCAACTATTAAACAATACTTCTGCAAGAATTATATTTCCATTATATCTCTTGAACTAGCTTGACAATGTTCAACCTACACAAGATAACAACTGTCCATTACTTCGACGGCCCGAAACGACCATATTAAAACAAAAACAAAAAAGTCGATTTAGTGAGACTATTACAATTCTTGTGGTTGTTGGTGGGGTTTTGTAACTATCGCTATTTCCTCGCTTCCCATCTGCTGCAATAAATGACAACATAATGGTCAAATTATGTTCATTTAAACTAAATATTTTGCTACGTGGTGGCGCTTGAAAATTGCCATCTGTGCCAACCCTTCCGGCTTCAGACAACCAATCAGATCAGAGCACAATCAGTTTCCCCAATGACGTTTCAAATGAGGCGGAAGTGGAACGCAAAACCGCCTACTAGCGCACAGATTGACACATTTATAACCAATCAGAAGAGAGAAATGTAATTATCGTAAAAGTCACACGATGGCGCTGTAGAATACTTTTCTGGTAAACCCAAATCGCCCGTAAACAAGAGTTGACTTTTGCTGACATTTCGCCAAGAATGGTATACGTATCTCTTGAGCTAGCTTGACAATGTTCAACTTAGACAAAGCATAACAAATAGATTACATAACGAGTTCATTTGGTGCGCTACATCTTTTTCAAAGCATAGAACCTGAAGCAAAACACGTTTCAAGCGTTAAATATAATATATATTTTTGGGGGGTAAAAACAACGAATACAAATAAGCCACGTGGATGCAAATTGCTTCTATGCAACAACAGAAAACAAGGAACAAGCAAATGTGGTTTTACAAAAGCACTTTTGGCTACTAAAACAACCCCGGAGGAGGGTGGTTAAATGATTTACGAACGTATTTACTAACTTTTTCTGGGCTTGTTGAGGGGCGAAAAGGGGCGCGTCCTCGTCCTGGTTGTCACGCTCGCCTCCACTGGTGCAGGAGAGAAAGAAGGGGAGCGAGGAGGAGGAGGAAGGGGAAGGAAAAAGAAAAAGAAAAAAAAAAAGAAAAAAGTTCAAGTCAAAAATGGCTTCCTTGTCTCTGGAGCCCACAGAACAATCCGACAATAGCGCAGAGGAGCCCACCGCTGCGGAAGACGAGAAAGACGCGGAGCAAGTCGCCGAACGCCTGCTCCAAACTTTCCAGCTGTCCGCGGTGAGTTTTTCCACGGAGCAGGTCTCGTGTCTGTGCGAGGCCCTCCTGCAGGCGGGCAATGTGGATCGCCTGTGGAGATTCCTCTCCACCATCCATCCGTCGTCCGAGCTGCTACGTGGCAACGAGACCCTGCTCAAGGCCCAGGCTGTGGTGGCGTTCCACAAGGAGCGCTTCAAGGAGCTCTACGCTTTGCTGGAGAGCCACGACTTCCAACCGTCCAACCACGTCTTCCTGCAGGACCTCTACCTGAGGGCTCGCTACAAGGAGGCGGAGAGGTCCCGCGGCCGCAGCCTGGGCGCCGTGGACAAGTACCGGCTCAGGAAGAAGTTCCCCCTGCCCAAGACCATCTGGGACGGCGAGGAGACGGTGTACTGCTTCAAGGAGAAGTCGCGCAACGCCCTCAAGGAGTGCTACAAGAGCAACAGGTACCCCACGCCGGACGAGAAGAAGAACCTGGCCAAAGTCACCGGGCTGTCCCTCACGCAGGTCAGCAACTGGTTCAAGAACCGCAGGCAGAGGGACCGGACCCCGCCCGGGACGCGCTGCAAAAGGCAAGAAAACGCCAACGTAGACAAACACGCAGCGCTCCGTATTGTTCACTTCAAACGGATTCATTCAGCCTCCGTTTGCCCCTCGATGGGAACAAAAGCCGCGAGCGCGACCGCTCGAGTCCAACACGCGCACGCGAGAGGAGGTGACAGCAAGAGCGTGTTGCTTTTGTTATGAAATGTGAGAAGTGTCCTGAAAAACGCACGCTGCTCGCGCTCGCACCTTACATCTTACAAGAAGAGAACAAAACGCCATGCTTGGAAACCGAGTAACACCAGCGCGGCCGACATTCAAATACAGAAACATCCTAGGCCCAAGAGAGACAGAGGTTTCATTCCTAAAAAGTACAGTTAATATCATTGGAAGGCACTGTGTAACGTTGTTCACAGTTGAAACATTAACTCGACTTCGAATTACTCAATTAGAGTGTGCTGCATATACAAGTAAAATACTACATGTATTGTACTACAGTTAAACACAACTGAAATTTTATTTCCTGTACCTACAGTTAAAAAAAAAAAAGCTCAAAAAGGCTCGCTGCATTAGGTTTGATTGCATTGCAAGTTTGAAATTGCATTTGTATTTCATTCAGTGATTCGTTTGCATACCATTTAGTGGAAGCCTGTGCCACACTTTGAGAATCGCTGCATTACACCGTGAAAATGTGAGGTGTTAGCACCGTTGGCAAAAGTACTCGCACTCTTGAGTAAAATTAGAAGCATTGATTCAGCTCCTGAGCTTTAAGTAAAAAGTACGCTGTTGGAAAAAAAACACAACGCATTACACCATGTAAAAGGGGGATGTTAACAGACGTGGTAAAAGTACTCAAACGTTGTTCTCGAGTAGAAGTACAGATGCAGTACAAAATACTCCCGATCTGCACTAAAGTAGAAGGACGTATACTTTTGTTTAAAAAATGACTGGTAAAAGTAGAAAGGCATTGCAAATGTATTTGTATAGGAGAATTCATACACATGGAATTCAAAATGCAATGCAAGGGCAAAAAAAAAAAAGTCAAGTCAAGGAAAATGATGAGTAAAATGGATTACAATAAAATAAGATGTTGAAAAACAAGGAGAAATTAAAACGAGAGGATAAACTATTTAAAGTGACTACTAAGAATGCATCCTGCATAGTCGAGAGATTATGAAACATTTTTATTGTAGTTATTTACCTCTCTCCAGGACAAATGTGTTCCAGTGTAGGGCTTAGAAGTAAAAAGTCATCACAAAACAAACAAGTACAAACTCATGAAAAAAATCGACTGAAGTACAGTAACAATGTAACAAAGTACAAATACATTGTGTATTTTTACTTCGTTACTTCCAACCATGGGGGGTGTTAACAGATAAGAGTGACCTTATCATATGGAGCTGGTGGTCTGGCAGATACACGATGTACCTTCCCAAAACCAACAAGCTGCAAAGATCCAAACTAGTTTATAGGTCGCGACATTAGGTACACAATCCAATGCTTTAGCTGTATCGAAAATTCCGCTCATGACCTTTCCACCATGACGCCACACGTACTTCCAGGTGGGAAAAGCCTTGGCGACCTCACCACTAGAAAACAAACCCGTCCACATGTTTGCTTGATTCATTCAGATTATTAATTTTTTTTTTTTTTTTTTTTGTAAAGCGGACGAAAAAAAAATCCTGGTGGAATATCTGGCGTAGTTTTTGTCGTCATAGTCAATCACTTTTTGCCACCAAGATGTACCCTGGTGCCGATTGTTCACAAACATCATGACAAGGTCTATTGGTAGGAAACACAATACATACGAGGGGGGGGGGGGGGGGGGGAACAGATAAGAGCAACTCCCTATCTTATCATATGGAGCTTTTTGTGGTAGATATGTACTTTCTCAAACCAACAGGCTAGAAAGATTCATACTACTTTTGGCGCACAGCATTACACACACAATCTAATGAGATCTACATTCAAGAGCTGTATCAAAATTGAAATGAGTATTGATTGTATAACTGCATCAAAACGTAAAAGTGTTTCTCTTGTGTGTTTGTACTGGCAGAATTTATTATGCAGCTCTCGTATTGGTGGGCCCAGTAGTTAGCATGTCTGCTTAACAGATCTAACGTGCAGGGTTCGAATCTCGGCCTTCCTTTGAGGACTTGTTGAGTTTTCTCCAGGTACTCTGGCTTCCTCCCACATACCAAAGAGATGCATGTTAGTGTCATTAAAGCTTGTTCGTCGGTGGGAATGAGAGTATGAATCACTATTTTGCACTTATTGAGGACGTGGAAGAATATCAATTGAGTGACTTGATCCAAGTACCTGTATGTGCAAATCCAAATTTTTCCTCTTGGGGAAAAAAAACCAAACACCTAGAACTAGAAATAGAAATGTCATTTTTTAAAATACAGTACAGGTACATGATTTGCAATTCAGGTTCATTCCTGATGATTTTTGGGATGTGGGAGAAAACTGGAGTGCCCAGAGAAAACCCAACCAGGCACGGGGAGAACATGCAAACTCCACACAGCTGGGATTTGAACCCCGGTCCCCAGAACGTGAGGCAGATGTGCTAACCGGTCGTCCACCGTGCCGGGCCTTTTTCACTTGGAATGCCAAAAAAACCAAACTCTTGCCATTTGTACAACCAAATGCCACACAATAAACCATCGTGATATCGTTAAATCATACAACAACAAATACACAACAGCATGGAGCAATAGCACACAACGCCGAATGAACAGGCTGTTTGGCTAGTGTGACGTCACAGCGCCGAAAAGCAGAAGGCGCATTCTGAATCATATTTATCGATTTAACTGCTGTACAGAATAGCGGCTATATAATTAATCACTTTGAAATGGCAGATGTGGTTTGTAAAGGGGTTGTAGAGATAAAGAGATTTTTTTTTTAACATCTTTGTCCTCTGACCTTTAATCTTTTTGCTGAGCGGATGTAGCAATAATATACCTTTACACCAATTTCCATGTAGAATCAATAAACCAATATAGATTTATATCATCCTTTAACTGATGCTTTATATTCATAGTGGGTGCTACATTGCGGACCACAGATTTTTGTATCTCTGTGAGGTCAGGGATTTGGTCGATAGTGGGAACACCCGTTTAATGACCCCAGGTTTTTGATATCCTTTCAAATATCCACAACTCTCCTGAATCCAATCTAAAGACACCCAATTCCATGTTTTTCTTCTGTTTACGCTTGTATCCCAATTTTACCACTAGAGAACAAAGAATCATACATGTCTCACCTGATCCATGTAGTGTAAATCCAGCCTCAGTGACGATCACATTACTCCCGATGCCTGTCTCTCGAAAATGACATTGTTTCTTCCTGTGGCGTTTCAGCGAGTCTGATGGAAACCACAGCAGCGAGGATGAGATGAGCACCATGGACGACACCCCGGACAAAGTGGACGAGCCTGCTGCCTCCAAGGCATCCATCATCTCGCTCTCAGCAGTCAACTGCGCCTCGGGAAGTCAGCTCATTGTCAATGGTTCGGGCGGCTTTCTCACGGCTTCCCAACCGTTACTGCTCAACGGCAATTCCCTCATCTCCGGTACCGGCGCTGGTGTCATCATCAATGGGCTGAGCTTGGGGGAATGCCAGAAAGTCAGCCTGAGTCAGATGGCCAGCTCGCCTTTGATTCTGAACGGGGCTCAGGTTCTCGCCAAACAAGAGGGTCCGCAGCAAGCAGTTTCCTTGGCAGACCAGCAGGTTTCTCCCATGGTTTCAAAGCCAAACAGTCTTCCAGGAGATGTCCTCAGCACTAACACCTCACCGGTCTCTAACCCAACATCAGTCATCACTCTTCCCATGCAAGCCAAGAGCCAAAGTAGCAATGCGATGGATTTCATCACTGTGCCCGAAGACATTATAAAACAAGAAAGCAGCCAGACAGCGTGCATCTCTTCGTCCTTGTCTCCCTCTCCGCCGACTCTGTCGCCAACAAGCCTTCCTTCCCTGGTCCTTACACAAACCTCCCAGTGCCAGGAGGCCATCGTCCAACCATCCGCAGCCTTGCCCATCTCCAGCTCTGCCTTGTCCCTCCCAAGTCAGCAAGGGGACTATGTCGTTTTTGCCAGTTCGGCCCCTCAACTAAACCCTCCTAGCACGCTGGTCAACTCCAATCACTCAAACCCTCAGGTGTTCTCCTTGCCCCAGGTTGTGCCTTCCATCCAGGGTATACCAGTATCCCAGCTCGTTCAGCACTCCTCTGTAGCACATGTGTCCCAATGTCCTCAGCTAGTCCCGGTTTCCCCCCTCACGTCACCAACCATCAACTTCCAAAGCCTTCCGACAATGAGCAGACAGCCAGATGCTTCTACACGGTTGGCTGATGGTGCCACAAATATCGTGTCTATCTCGCAGGTACCCAGTACTCCTCTGCCACAGCAAGTGACGCACCAAATGGGGACCCAAACCATCAACTGCTCGCCCGCTAAACTCCAGAAGCCACAGATCATGGCAATCTCCTCACCAACACGAGTGGTTCCAGTACCTCAGGCGAAAACCACCGTACCACCTCAGTTAGTTCCCCTTTCTCTGCCCCAACTGGTGCCAGTCTCGTCCATCCAGACGTCCTCTGCCATCTCGTTCCCCCAGGTGGTTCCTGCCAGTCCCCCTCTGTCCATGACCTCAGCCGGAGTTCCCTTGCAGATTCTGGCTTCAGCGCCTGGCGGGATCAATCAAAGTCCTCTCAGGATAAACCAACTAAGACCTATTCACAGTGTAGCCCCCCCAACCAGTGTGACACCTGGTATGCATCTGCTCAACTCTGGGATCATTCAGCTATCTTCTGCACCTCAAGGTGAACACACAGTTCAGTAGCTAATTTCTATCTGATGAGGACCAGGTACCACAATTGGAATTGGATAGTTTTGAAATACAGTATTTAAGCGGCGTTATCAGGAATGTCCATGTTGAAACTAGGACTCCGAAGTAGAACTTACTCGATGTGTCTGAAGGACACTTCTGGTTGTGAATGGAGATACTTTTGTTAAAAATCTGGTCTTATAAAAGGGGTTTTCATTGGTTGTTTTAGCTACACATATGCAGGTGAAAATACAGAAACACCTCCATGGTGGAGATGCAAAGTTTTCATCAGACAGTGATGATGAGTGTTGTGCGAATGCTGAGAGATGCTAATTTCTGCTGCGCTCATAGTAACTCCTTTGCTCAAGGATTCAAAGTCAAAGAGCAAAATGTACGGCTAGGCCAGGACAGATGTGCTACTTATTTTCTTAATATGAATGCAAATTGTTTGAGACTAAAATGACTTTTTCCTGCAAGAACATCAATGCAGTGATGTGACAAAGATGCCCTGGCACCTCCTCAGAGAACCTAAGGAGCCATATGCAACACTCATTCAAAGGTTTAGCCAAGATCAAATTAAGTTCACCTCTAAAGGTTATAGTACATTTCAGGTCCATCCTGATATTTTGCCCGAAAGCAGAATATGCCTAACTTTGTAGTGTATTTACAATCCCTACCTGGGTGTTGCTTGGGCGATCAGTTCACTTAGTTGATTGGTGCTAATTTTCTCAGTATTCACACACAATTTCTGCAAGTGGCAATGATAACCATCTTAATATTGCTAACCATCTATGATGTACGTCTCTGGTAGGTAACCTTCTCCTGGGTGGAAGCCCCTACTTGAGTGTCCAGCAAGGGAAGCTGATTCTGACCATTCCGGCTGGCTTCCAACTCACCAGTTTGCCTCTGAAACCAGTTCCTGATACATCCCCTCATCCTGCCAATGGGGTGAGCCTTGGTCTCACCCCATCAAACGTCCCTGTAACGTCCCAACTTTCGACCACCCCGGACCAGCCCACCAACGTCCTCGGAACACCTCCGCTGAACTTCCTCAATCTGCCTGCTCCGTACTACACCACGGAGACTGAGAGCGCAACCACCCAGAGACCCCCTGTTTCCTCACTGATCGCGCTGGACCCGTCAGTCGCCCCCACCACGCCAAACGCGCTCTCCCCGGAGCGCATGCTCACCCTCAGTCCTATGTATGGAGGGGGGGTGACGCCCAACATCCAGTTGTCCCAGCCGGCCTGGAGCCCGCTGCCCCTTTCCACCTCGGCCGGTCTTACTCTTTTTGATGGGCGAGGGAAGGGAGAGCTATCTGGAGAGCCAACTTTGTTGGGTCTACCGGGTGGGGAGGCCCTGCTTTTGGGGAGCCCCTCTACAGAGCAGGACACCAGCTCCCTACTCGGCCATGCGGAAGAAATAGATGGGGATGCTAAGATTCTGACTCAGCTTCAATCGGTCCCCGTGGATGATGAGCTGGGCTTGTAGACTTGTTTACCTGCCACTTCTGGGGGAAAAAGATCACACCGCAGCAAAAACAATGAAACATGCCATATGGTGCCTATTAGTTTATGTTCTTGACCTGTTCACTCGAGTACGACCATCACAGCCTCGCCTGGCACTTAGGAGAGGAATCTTCTGCAGCTTTAATAGACAGCATGGGGCATCCATCCATCCATCCATCCATCCATCCATTCATTTTCTACCGCTTGACTTTGGGCTAAAGGGAGACTGCACGCTGGAGTGACCGCCAGTCGATCACAGGACACATCGAGACAGACAAGCATTTACATTTACCTGCACCTAGTCAGTGAACGTCAAGTCATACCATGCTAGCTATGCCAAAGTCAACAGGCTAATGTTGACGGTAGGTTCTGGAGTTTCTGGAGCAGTGCTTTTCAACTCCCCTTAGACAACAAAATTGACCACCCACGATATACACACTCTAAATTGATTACAGGTATTATGGTTATTTTTTTATCTCAAAAATAAGCTTTTAGAATCTTTTTAAAAATCACTAGATCACTGTCAATGCAACATTTTCCCCACAGTCACACTGAAATTGTAGGTGAATCAACACTTTTGAACATTAAAGACAAATAACATTTAAAAAAATTAACCCAACGAGGATAATTTCATTTTAGCAACAAATTATTTGAAGAAGTTTGGGAAACCTCATGTCACAGACTTTTGTTTTTAACAGTGTCACAGCGATTCTTTCACAAATATGCAATTTGCGTAGTTAGTAAAAGCATCTCATTTTAGCAACAGATCAATCGAAAGGCTTGCAAAATTTCACGGCAAATCATTTTGCCTAATCAGTGGTTCTGATAATAATCCTAATAATTCATGACTGCTCAATTTGCTGCTTTCTGTAATACTGCATTTTAGGACCACAATTGGAAATCATTGCAAGACTTGTGGGAAATGTCAAGTCAGATGTATTTATTTATTTATTTTTCTCATCAGTGCTTCTGATTCCAAAATAACCGACTACACATTTTTGCTGCTTTGTGTAATACCATCTCACTTTAGCCAATTTATCAGATCAAACCAACGCAAGACATTGTGTAATTTTAAGTCTGTCAAGGTGATTCTGAAACCAAAATAATTTGACTGCTAAATGTGCGTCTTTTCATAACACTATGATTTTAGGAGGTTCACCCATTCATTGGAACCACTGTAAGACGAGTGAAATTTCTTAAACGTATCACAGTGGTTCTGACACCAAAATGATTCATCAAACCCAACCCATCTTGCTGCTTTTCGTAATACCGTCTCATTTTAGCAAGACAATTAAAATCATTGCTAGTAAGAATTTTTCAAAACATCACAGCGAGTCTGACGCAAAATCAATACAAGCCTTGCACATAGTGCTACATTTTGCAATACTATCTTATTTTAACGATGCATTCACAAAAATCATTGCAAGATGTTTGTGAAATTTCATTTTTTGTGACTTCACGATATTCTGATACCAAAATAGTTCATGACTGCTCCATTTGCTGCTTTTCATCTCATTTTAGAACCACAGTAATTGAGATCATATCAGTGAGACATTTCAAAAACGTATAGATACTATATATGGTATTTGGACACCAAAATAATTAATTACTGCGGACCTTACTGTTTTTCCATAACAGAGCAGCATCCCATGCTAGCCACTCATTAAAGGCATCGCAATGATGTTGATGAAATTTCACACCAGAGAATTTACTTAAACATGTCACAGTGGTTCTAACGCCATAATAGTTCATTACCACGCACCTTACAGCTTTTTGTAATACTGATTCATTTTAGGACTACTTTAATTGAAAATCATTGCAAGTCAGAATTGTCGGTTCTGACACAGGTCACAGTAGTTCTGGAACCGTAAATCATTACCACACACCTTTTCGTACTTTTTGGAAAACTGTCTCGTTTATATTCAAGATATTCAAATCATTTCAAGACCGTCAAATTTCAAGTCAGAGAATTTTCTTAAACATATCACAGTGGTTCTGACACCAAAATAATTACCACGCATCTTGCTGTCTAATTTTAGCAACACATGAACTAAAAAAAAGTCGTTGCAAACATGATGGTGAAATTTCAATAATTTAATTTCCAACCAAAGAATGTTTGTTCTTTATTGTTTATTTTTCAAGCTGTTGCGCCTCCCCTGAAGTCCTCTGGCATCTCACATTCTGAAAACCTGTTCAAAGAAACTGGATCCAGATTGGATCATTGGACGATACCGCGCAAGAAATGATCATGACCTCGTTTATTCTCGCAGCTGGTGCGAATGTTTCGCTCCGCTTGCACTGTGGATGTGTATGGCTTTTGGTTGGCAGTGCGGTCAAAGTTAGTTTTGGAGGCAACACAGTAAACTATTCACCAGACCATCTGGGAAAGGCACAGGTCTTGAAATAGTTGGGTGTTGGCTGACATGTCCAAAAATGTTTGTATTTTTTTCCCCATATTGTTTGATGTTCTACTAACAAGGAGTCCACATTTTTATGTGAAACACTATACTGTATGTTAAAGCTTCTAAGGACGTCCAGTTGTATTTTATCACTTGCCTTTACCACTTAAACGAGACAACTGCCCTCCATTTTTAACAATATTAACTATGCAATATTTACGCTTATAGGACACTAAAGTGTTTCAAGTTGGGAAACACTTGGGAGCGCAATGAAAGCTTTACATTTCTGAACTTGACATCATGATGCTGCATGATACTAAAAGACAACGATAAGTGCCTTATATTAAAGCTTACATTTTGAATAAAATGTTTTGACATGTCTGCATCCGAACGGGACTTGTTAGAATACACACTCGTTCATGTATAGTTTTCATTTCTGGTAAAAATGTGTTTTATTTTGAGTTTTCTTTGTATATTTTGCACATTTCACCCATACAATGTTTACACCGTGTTGCTATAACAATGTCGGGACTCGTGATCAGTTTGGACTTTATAATTGCAGAAAAGCTTAACTCTTTGCTTTAATTCTAGTCTGAAATTGTCATGTGAACCTTCCACAGTCAGCGGTGAAACCAGTTTTGGCCATTTATGGTACACAAAAAAAACACATGCAAGGGTTGTGTTGTGTTATACGGAAGCGTATTGCATTCACTTGGATTAAAATAACAAAAAAAGGGGGCTTTGTTTTTTTGAATATTTTTTTCTGAGTATTTTTTTGTTTTTCTGACTAATTGTTTTTCTCAGTTTTTCTGTCTAATCCCCCCCCCCCCCCCCCCTGTTTTTCTGACAATTTTTTTTTTCTAATGACTAATAACAATACCATCTATGTGAATCAAAGACAGGAGTATCTCCCAGTGTCTTAAAACCATATCAAAATAAAACTTGATCAAACTAAATAAGCCGGTCATGTTGCTTACTACGGAGTCCGCAAAGAGTCACTTGCAGTTCGCAGGTTCTCACGTGAGTTCGATGTGTCCCGATAACTCAGAAAAACAGAACAAAAATACTCAGAAAAACAGACAAAAACAAAGCCCTCAAAACAATTACTCAGAAAAACGATGTTTTTTTGTTTTTTTTATCCAAGTAAATGCAGTACGCTTCTGTAGTGTTACAATAACGGCATGTGTATTTTTTGTTACGGCAACATACAAATACATATAAAAAGTGTATCCTTGTTCAAAAGCCAGGTTTATGTGATTATAAAAGGAGACCAAGATAAATAATTTCAAAAAGAAATTCCACCATTAATGTGACCTACAGCCTGTACTATTGGAAAACAATGAAATATTTTAGAGGGATGTAAAAATTAACAACTAAAATGTGGTTGCACAAGTGCAGACACCCCAATAATTGGAATGTGGCTGTTCAGAATTTTCTAATCACATTCCAACTCAATAAATGGGAGTCAGCACACATCTGCCACCATTTAAGATGTCTCTGACTAAACCCAAATACAGTTCAGATGTTCGAGTAGATGTTTCTTGATTTTTTTTGTCCTTTCTAGTAGAAGCCAAAAAGTTTTGCACTAACACTGACTGTTATTTTGAACTGTCCATGATTTCCTTCAGTTCCAACTGGAGAAAAAAAATCCCAAAGCATGATGCTGCCAGCACCATGCTTCACTGTTGGTATTGTGTTCCTTTTTGGTTTTGTGTTTGCTCCAAACATACCCTGGTTCCATTGGACCGTAACACATTTTTTAACATGTGTTTGGAAGATTTTGTCACCAAAAGAACGGCATACTTACAGTATACCATGGTGGTGGCAGCATCATGCTTCAGCTTGACTTGGGGCCTTAGACACGGAGGATGCAATTATGAACAGTTCCAAATAGCAGTCAGTGGAAGCACACAAGCTTCGGGCTTCTACTGGGAAAAAAAAAAAATAATAATAAAGTGTTGTTGTTTTTTTAAATGCCAGGAAAAGCCTACTAGAAAATCTGAACTTTGAGGTTAATCAAAGGCACTTGAAATGGTGGAAATTGTGTGTCGACTTCCAGTAAACATGAGTTTGCATATGATTGGTAAATTCGGAACATAGCCAAATCTCAGTTACCAGAGGGTGTGCACACTTGTGCAATCACATTATTTTAGTTGTTTTCCACCTAAAAAAAACAAAACAAAAAAAATGATTCAAACGGAGTTGTAGAGGTTACAGGCCACAATGGTGGAAAAAGTATTGTAATGATTTATTATGACCTCATTTTTTATATCATAAAAACCTGAAGTGTGTTGACTTTTTATATCCACTGTAGGATGTTTTGTTCGTACATTTAATCCAAAACATGTATCCATCAGGGTTTTGAGTTATATTTGAAAAAGGCTTATTTCTGAGAAAATGATATTCATTTCCATCAGTTGTTCAAATGAATGGCAATCATTTTAAGTGCTCACTCATTGGATCAAATGGTAAAACAAAATGGCAGCAATGCACGGACAAAAAAAACCCAACAAAAAAAAAATTTGTTAACAGAGCATTTAAAGAACAGAGAGATAAAGGGAAATATGAATTTGAAGGTCAAATATGTTTGTCTAGTGGACGAGCCATTTCTAACCCAAATCACGTCAACACAACAGCCTGTGTGGGCTAATGCACAATTGTTTGTTTGTCATCTGATTTTCACTTTCCTACCTGACACACACACACACACACACACACAAAGAACTCCAGCATTCACCAAAGATAATGTATTGACTATTTGATAGTGTTTAAAAAGGGATCACTTGTGTCATGTTTTCGTATTTTTGTATTAAATGCATTCTTATTCTATTTTTTATATTTACACAATGATGTAATAAAGTACATGAATATGATCTGCAGTGTGATACTCTTCCCCGATTTAGCCATTCGACATCTGTTAGTACAAATTCCCGACCACTGTGCTGCAATTAAGTTGCCCACTTGTGTCTACGATCCCTACGTTTGTCTACAACTGTCTATGGGTCACCCACGGGTGTGTCGATCGATCGATAGATCGATTAGGACAATGTACCCGTCAGTCACGTTCTAATACATTTGCTCAAAAAAAATGAAAAAATGTCCTTCTTTTAAATGTGTGTGCAATTGTCCCAGAGAAACAGGTAGATATGCATCTCCCTCAGTAACAGGTTTTGCCAGCTGTTCACCCACTTTGGGAAACCGCTACCGTTAACTCTGGCATCCTTGCCTTCCTTTTTTATTTGGATGGATGAGGGTTCACAATGAAACACTCCAGTGAATTTGCCCTGCAGATGAAGATGAAGTTTATTCCCAAACATCACTTTGTGGACGTTCAACGATGGCTCAAACACACATCCGTTACGAAACATACCGTATAAGACAGGCTCTCCCAAATGTGACTAAACACTTCTTTTCAGTTATTATTTGGACTGACGTGAGGCCTTCAGCATTTGACAGATTTGGCTTTGCAGTTTTTGGAAGCATATTAGTTTTTCTGTCCCTGACTGGAGTTCATTCAGTCCAGTGCAGCGTCCTAATAGACCATCTCTGGCTTTGTGCGAATGCCTGCTCTAGAAGTTTAACTTTCACGAGTGGTAGTGGTCGCAGCCCTTGCGCTGCATGAACTGTCAAGAAGAGATCCTGTTTCGAAAAACTTGCCATGGAAAGTGTAAATTGAGTTACGTGTTGGAGCAATGGGACGGCCGTTATGTTTCTCAAACTGACACAGCAGTTTATTTATTAAGGGGGGGGGGGGGGGAGACTATGAAAAAGTAATGGCCCCCTAAACCTAATAACTGGTTGGCTCACACTCAGCAGCAACAACTGAAATCAAGCATTTTCTATAACTGGCATTGAGTCTTTCACATCTCTGTGGAGATATTTTGGCCTACTTTTCCTTGCAGAATTGTCTTAATTCAGCAACACTGGAGGTTTTCCAGCAGAAACAGCCTTTTTAAGGTCATGACTCAGCATTTCAATTGCATTCAAGTCTGGAATTTGACAAGGACACTCCAAAACCTTCATTCTTTTTTTTATTTTTTTAAGCCATTCAGAAGTCGACTTGCTGGTGTGTTTTGGATCGTTATTCTGCTGCAGAACCCAAGTGCGCTTCCGCTTGAGGTCACAAACTGATGGCTGAACATTTTCCTTCAGGATTTGCTGGTAAAAAGCAGAATTCATGCTTCCATTAATCATGGCAAGTTGTGCAGCTCCTGAAGGAACTAAGCAGCCCAAGACCATCACACTACCACCATCATGTTTGACAGTTGGTATGGTCTTTTTCTGAAATGTTGTGCTACATTTACGTCAGCTGTAACGAGACACACACCTTCCAAAAAGCTCAACTTTCATTTCGGCAGTCCATTTGTTTGATGATCTTGAACATTACACAGTGCTCTGATGACCGAACATTCTCCTTCAGAATTTTCTCTTAATGGTTTCATCAATCACAACAAGATGTCCAGGTCCTGATGGAGAAAAGCAGTCCCAGACCGTCACACTACCACCACCATGTTTGACCGTTGGTATATGATGTTCTTTTTCTGAAATGCATATAAATGTTTTACATTTACACCAAATGTAACGAAACACACACTTTCCAAAAAGTTATACTTTCGTCTTGTCAGTCCATAGAATACTCTCCTAAAAGCCTTGGGAATCAGTCACATGTTTTTGCAAAAGACAGACAAGCTTTTATGTTCTTTTTGGTCAGCAGTGGTTTCCACCTTGGAATTCTTCCACGGATGCCATTTTTGCCCAGTCTCTGCCTTATATTTGAGTCATTAACATTGACCTGAACTGAGACAAGGGAGACCTGCAGTTCTTTAGTTGTTGTCCTGAGTTCCTTTGTGACCTTCTGGACCTTCGTCATCACTGTGCTCTTGGGGTGATTTCTGTAGGCCGGCCACTCCTCGGAAGGTTCACCACTGCTCCATGTTTTCTCCATTTGTTTCTCCGTGGTTTGCTAGAGTCCTAACGCTTGAGAAATGGCTTTCCAACCCGTTTTAGACTAGTAGATTATTTATTAGTCAGTTATTTTATTTCTCAACTTTTCTTGAATATCTTAGGATCGTGGAATTTTGTCCAACTTCATTTTGTCAGACAGGTTCTACTCTCCATTGTAAAGTAATTTCTCCATTGAACAGGTCTGGAGGTAACCAATGGGTGTGTTAAGTTGAAATCGGAATCTTTTGATTCTGATTCCATTGTCTGGAGGAAACCAGCTTGGGTGTGGAAAGTCAAAATGAACTCAGCTTTCCCCAAAAAGTGATGAGCCACAGTCAATTCATAATTTAACAGGTCAACAAGTCAAAAAAATAGTGTACCATTTTCATAGTTTCTCGCAAGTAAAATGCTCAATATTTTTCCCCCTAATACATTTCAGTGTTTTGACATTGATGTATACACAAATAATTCAACAAAAAAAAATTGTCTTTAGTGCATCTCAAATTCATAGGATGAAGTGTAAAGGCTAAAGCAGTTCACAATCGTTATTCAGCTGTAATAACCTTTAGGTACTCGAAGAGATACTTGACATAGGACACAGCAGTGTGGTAACGATCTTTGGTAACGTTCACCTGCTGTACAGTTGATAGCGCAGTTTTCTCATTCCAGTCCTTGCTGGTTTATTAAGGATTACTTCACTCAAGCCACATCTCTCCAGTGAGGTGCAAATAAATTGCATCTTGTGGTCATTTGAAGACCATCACCAAAAAGAACTTCAGAAGCCAAGGTACTCGGCCAGGAACACGGCCATGATCTTGGTCAGATTCTCCACGGTGGGGCGGTGCATGTTCTCCTCAGAGTCGTCCAACGTGTGCCAGACATTTGGGAAGGGCGTAGCGATGACATGGAGCACGGGCACGCCTGGGGGTGACGGACAAGCTTTGGTTTGGCAGATTTATGTGGCACATCAGGTCGACAGTAAAAGTGGCACCAAGCGTATTGTGTTGTCTGTTGCAATACAGTATTGTTACACCGACATCTGACTTTTTAACTGCTTGTATATAAATACAGTGGTCTCTTGGCTTACAAGTTTCTTTTATTCTGTGACCATGCTCGTAGCTCAAAACATCAAAAATCCTCTTTCCCTTTCGGAATGAATGTAAATGGCTTTAATTTGTTCGAGCCTCCCAAAACAAAACAAAAATCTTAAAAAGGAACTGGGAAAATAGAACACAATAATATTTTACTTTATGAAACCACATAGTCATAACAACTAAATAGAATGGAAGACTTAAGAATGAGTTCATATTAATAGTATTACAGTTTTCGCCAGATTTTTTTGCTTCAATTCAAATGGATATTGTGCTGCTCCTTCTGGTGGGGAAACATTATGCAGCGGCTCTATCAGGCAGAAACACCCACATCCGCCATGGGTGCGACAATCCTGTTGTCATGTCAAAGCCACAAGCTAAGCAGAGCTGCAATGAGTTTTGTTGTATGCATGGATTAGCGTTAGCTTCTGATTAGCGACAGATACTACTTGACTGTTCAGTGAAGTTATTGACATGGTGGCAGTTAGGGGTATTAGTATTTGGTGATGTATCCATGCGCATGTATAAAGTCCTGCCTCTATGAATGAAAATAATGTTTATATCTTTATGGTTGCTTGCTTTCTACCAATATGCTGAGGTCTCTGAACTGTTATTTGTTGGGGGGAAAATGCATGTCTTCTTTAAAATATACTGACTTGACTACAAATTTACACTGGGCATAACATGAGGTACATTTTCCCACCCAGCCCATCCAATGACGATAACCAGTAGAGCGCAGATCTCCGTCAAGGCCTGAAAACTCCAAATGCTCATTATGAAGCAGATACAGGCAACATTTTCTCACTATAATTCCATCTGCCAGAATTAACAGGTCGCTACCCAATCTGGCCATAATGCTCGAAGACGGTAATGACAAAAAGTTAAATAAATTCCTTGATCGGCACCAACATTTAATAACTTTACTATAAATTGGTTAGATATATACTGTAATCCTGCTAAACATCTAGCACACCAGCCATCAAGTGCCATAAAAAAATGATTTGTGCTTTCTGGAGGTAATTAGTCAATTAGTTTCGACTCAATTTGATAGAGATTTTTCTTCTTTTCCTTTCAGCTTGTCCGATTCGGGGTCACCACAGAGAGTCATCCTTTTCCATGTAAGGCTATCTCCTGCATCCCCACTACATCGAATCAACCTTCTCTTTGGTCTTCCTCTAGCTCTCTTGCCTGGCAGCTACATCGTCATCATCCTTCTACCAATAAACTCACTCTCTCTTCTACGGACATGTCCAAACCATTGAAGTCTGCTGCTCTCTCCGACTATGTCTCCAAAACATTAAAACCTTGGCCGTCCGTCCCTCTGATGAGCTCATTTCTAATCCTATCCAACCTGGTCACTCCAAGAGAGAACCTAAACATCTTCATTTCCACCACCTCTCGCTCTGCTTCCTGTTGTCTCTCTGCTGCCACTGTCTCTAATCTCTCCATCATGCCTGGCCTCACCACCGTCTTATAAACTTTGCCTTTCATTTTAGGAGAGACTTTTGTGTCATATAACACACCTGACACCTTCCTCCACCTGTTCCAACCTGCTTGGACCCGTTTCTTTATGTCTCAAAATTATTTACACAAAAATATCTGGCATTTTTACATGTTTTTCAAAGGCACAAATATATCCATGATTTACGGTGTTTTTCAGATCCACAAATACAGCCGTGATTTACACACGTTTTTCAAATCCACAAATATATTTGCGATTTACACGTGTTTTCTAATGTTGTGTGAGCCCATGTATCATGACTTCATCATTCGTAAATATTAAATTCTGCTTGTGAAGTGATGAAGGTGCGTTTGTGTATCAGCGGGCACGCGCATTTATTTTTTAGACAAACGTAACGCGGTTTTCAAGATATTCACACACACACACACACACACGTTGAGAATATTCACATGTGCGAAGGCCCGTCCCTCCATTCGCTGGGCAGCAGTGTTGCTGTCTCTATTGAGAGCATAGACTTTAATATAGGTGATTGAGAGGCCAGCCACGGTTGTCCTGCCGGGCCGCCGCATGAAAATGAAAAATTATTTAAAGACTATAATAATAAGCTGTTTTTTGCATCTTGCTGATAGTTGAGGAAGGAGACTTTTTTATATTTTACTGACTAATGACGGGGTTGCCGGTTGTCCACTTTGTTTAGCCATGGTCGGTTTACCGGGGATTTCAGGATCGGGCCATAGACTGCTGGATTCCCATAAAAATGACTTGCAGTCAAGTCATCAACGGAGACAGCAACACTGCCGCCTGCAAACAGGAAGGGGCTCAGGGCTGATCCCTGATGCAGTCCCAGCTCCACCTTAAATTCCTCTGCCACACCTACAGGACACCTCACCACTGTCCTGCTGCCCTCATACATGTCCTATACTATTGTAACATACTTCTCTGCCACTCCAGACCTCCCCATCCAGTACCACAGTTCCTCTCTGGGTACTCTGTCATAGGCTTTCTCTACATCTAAAAAGACCAAATGTAGCTCCTTCTGACCTCGGTACTACTCCATTAACACCCTAAAGGAAAATAATGCATCTGTGGCATGAAGCCATACTGTTGCTCGCAAATACTCACTTCTGTCCTAAGTCTAGCCTCCACTACTCTTTCCCGTAACTTCATTGTGTGGCTCATCAACATTATTCCTCTCTAGATCCCACAGCTGTGCACATCACCCTTGTTCTTAAAAATGGGCACCAGCACACATTTCCTCAGGCATCTTCTCACCTGCTAGAATTCTGTTGAACAAAATGGTCAAAAACTCCACAGCCGCCTCTCCTAGATGTTTCCATACCTCCACAGGAATCTCATCAGGACCGACTGCCTTTTCCTTTTTTATCCTCTTTGGTGGCTTTCAAACTTTGCTTTTCTTTGCTATATTTAGCACAGTGTTAATGTTCAAAATGTGCATAATGTTGCGGTGGCTTACAATAACAAATATACTTTTTAGTAATAATACGATGCAGAGCATTTCTACATCAGGGAAAACGACAACCAAAATAATACAAATAATTTTGGACATGTTGTAACTGATTATTTAGTTTGTAAAGGCTGAAGTTCCAGTACAATACATGCATCATAGGCATTTACCTCTCCGAAGGAAGGGTATGTGGTCGTCCTCAACCAGTCCAAAGTTCACGTCCTTCCTGAAGTACGTCTGCTCTGAGGGGTGCGACGTCAGTAGACCCTGATGATGGAGGTGCTTCTCTGTGAATGAGAGACCGATTAAGGGTGATTCCATGGATCAAATTTGTTGTCCACTTCCCCTCGAGCACGCACCTGCAGCGATCAGGCGGTCGAACCAGCGTGCCGTGTTGTGAAAGTGGTTCACTATTACTGGATTGGGAGGACCCAGAAGGTCTAGCAGCACGAAGAGATCCTGGACAGACAAGTGAACGTCAATGTGGTCCCTTGACTTACAAGTGCCCCGACCTAAATGTTTTTGGAGTCACCAGCTGTGAGTTGGTCGGTTTTTCTCTTTGTGCTCCGAGTCAAAGTTTCATTTACAAGCAAGTCACGAGTTTAATTTGGTAATTGAGCAGTAACTCAAAACACTCATATCTCAAATCATCTTTTTTCATTGAAATGAGTTGAAATGTAATGTAAATGTAATTAAAAAAAAAAATCACCCAAAAAAACTAACTTTTTGTGCTTTTAATAATGAGCACGCTATATTATTTTACTTTATACAAACATACAGTAACACCATAAGGAAATAGAATTTAAACAAGTAAAGACTTTGTGCAACATGATTAATTAATTGTGATTCCTTTTGGTGTATGTGACTCAGCCACCAGGGGGGGCAGTCTAATACAGTCATGCACAAACGAAGAAGTGTTTCACAACTACTGTTTCACAGAGGATAAAGAATATGCACCTGTGACTATTGGTATACTGTCTCTCAATACTGTATGTGTTGCTGCACCATTAGTGTTCAAATATCCATTGCTTAAAACATTTTAACACTGACATCGATGCTATTCATTAGCTCTTCAATGGTGTTTTGCATTGTTTCCTGGCATTAAGCTAAACTGACTTTATTAAGGCAACGCTCAGTGGTTTTTTCAAATACATAATTTGTAATTCTCTTCGTTTCACGTGTAATTTGACAGTAAACTGCAACTGGGAGTGGAAATAAACAGCTTGAAGCCTCTTTTTAAAAGAATTATTCACTATCCGACAAACTGCTGCTTGTTGTGAAGTGAGTTGAGTTCACTGCCGCAATACAGCGTGCTTATCTCCAATTTTTGCTCACAACTCAAAGCAAAACAACAACTGTTCGATCTCGTAAAACACCTTAGTCGGGGGACTTGTATCTCAAGGCACCACTGTATACTGTAAAAACCTATACAAGAACAATCTCTTTAAAATTCTGCTATCCGGCGGGCTGGGGACATGAACAATGAACTGCGGGGCGAGCGCTCTATTCCTCACCACAGCTTGTAGCAGGGTGCTATGCGAGGGGTCCGCAGGGTGGGGCGTAGCAGCCATGCGTTCGGCCAGGTGACGAGACCCGTACAGCGAATCGGTGGCTGTCCATTTCTCAAACGACTCTTCCCCGTCGAAAAAGACAAGCTGCAGAGTTACTGGAAGCTTCTATGAAAAGAAAAAGGAAAAAGAAGATGGTAAAATGGTTGTATTAAAATACATGTGATCACTCAAAAGTATAACAGCAATAGTGGACTTTTGCATTTATAAAGACAAAAAACACTATATGGGCAGTGATTACAAAGGGTTAAGACCATACAATGCTGTGAAGAAATATTGGCCAACTTCTCAAATTGTTATATTTTTGAATAGTTTCCCCACTTTAATGTTTAAGTTCATCGAACAAATGTAAATATTAGACAAACAGAACCCAAGTGAACTTAAAATGCTGTTTTTAAATGGTGATTTCATTTATTAAGGGAAAAAACTATTCAAAGTCACCTGGCCCTGTGTGAAAAAGTAATTACCCCCCCTTGTTAAATCATTAATTAATTGTGGCTACTCAGAATTTTTGGTTAATTTGCACTGAACAAACCCAAGCCTGATTACCTCCAGAACTGTTCAATCAAGAAATCACTTAAACAGAATATGTCTCGACAAAATCAAGCTGGACAAAAAAAATCTAAAAAAGCTGCAAGAAAATGACACGATCCAAAGAAATTCCAGAACAGTCGAGAAATAAAGTAATTGACATCCATCAGTCTGGAAAGGGATACAAAAGCCATTTCTAAAGCTTTAGCTTTAGGATTCCAGCGAACCATAAGGACAGCCATCATCCTCATATGGAGAAAACATGGAACAGTTGTCGCAGGACAAGCCGGCCTACAAAGATTACCCCCGAGAGAACAGCAATGACTCATCCAGGAGGCCTCAAAGGAACTCAGGACAACTTCTAAAGAACTGCAGGCCTCCCTTGCCTCAGTTAAGGTCAGTGTTCATGACACAACAATAAGGAAGAGACTGGCCAAAAATGGCATCCATGACAGAGTTCCAATGCGAAAACCACTTCTGACCAAAAAGAACATAAAGGCTCGTCTTACTTTTTTAAAAAAACATCATCATCTAAATCATTCTCAAGACTTTTGGGAGAATATTTTATGGACTGACAAGACGAACATTGAGCTCTTTTGAAGGTGTGCATCTCGTTACATCTGGCGTAAATGTAGCACAGCATTTCGGAAAAAGAATACCATACTAACAGTCAAACATGGTGGTGCTAGTGTGATGGTCTTGGGCTGCTTAGCTACTTCAGGACCTGGACAACTTGCCATGATTGATGGAACCATGAATTCTGCTCTTTACCAGAAAATCCTGAACGAGAATATTCAGCCATCAGTTTGTGACCTCAAGCTGAAATGCACTTTGGTTCTACAAGTGGATAATGATCCAAAGCACACCAGAAAGTCAACTTCTGAATGGCTATTTATATAAAAAAAAAAAAAAAAAAAAAAAAAAAACAGGTTCTGGAGTGGCCTAGTCAAATTCCAGATTTGAATCGGATTGAAATGCAATGGTATGCCCTTAAAGAAGCCCTTTTTTGTACTTAATTCAAACAATTCTGCAAGGAAGAGTGGGCCCAAATATCTTCATTGAGATGTGAAAGACTCATTACCGGTTATAGAAAATGCCTGATTTCAGTCGTTGCTGCTGAAGATGGCCCAACCAATTATTAGGTTTAGGGGGGCATTACGTTTTCACACAGGGGCAGGTAACTTTTAATACTTTGTTTTTCTAAATTAAAGGAAATCACCTTTTAAAAACAGCATTATAAGTTCACTAGGGTTATATTTGTCTTACATTTACATTTGTTTGATGATCTTAAACATTAAAGTGGGGAAACTATGCAAAAACATAAGAATTTGAGAAGAGAGCCAATACTTTTCCACAGCACAATACATGTGACCAAGCTTACACTCACTTGTCGTTTGAAGGACTTCAGCTGATTATCCAGAGCGGTGGCCAACTCCAGGATCATAGCGCAGGGCACCGCAGAGTCACTGGCCCCAAGAAAAACCCTTTCCTGGCTGTCTGGAGGCAGCGCCTTGGAGTCGTAATGGCATGTCAGCAGCAGCCTGCGAGGGGCTGAAGTGTCCAGAGTAGCAATGATGTTTGTGAATGTGACCTGCCCTTTCGGGGTTGTAGCCCTGAAGGTGTCCAGGTCCAAGTCCCAGCCGGCAGACAGAGAGGACAATGCTGAGGTAATATGCTGGGAGGAAAAAAAAGTATGGATTACACATGCTCGATGTAAAAAAGTACAGTGGAATACAGCAATTGCCAAGGCAGTGATTCTCAAAGTGTGTTTTTTGCATCGGTCGTGGTAGACAAAGATTTCCTAAATTCAGTTGTATTTAACGGAAGCCCAGCTCGGAGCGCTCTGACTGGGATACAGGCTACACTCGTCTTCAGAGACCACTCCGGAAATCGGGGAATTTGAGCAGAATAAAAATCAACGGAATGCAAAAGGAAAGCCACTTGTTATCCTAGTGGAGCAACAAGGTCCACTTTTTGAGTGTCGTGGCTCCATATGCAATGAAAAACAGCACTGCACTGAGTGGGTGCACAATGTATTGTTTACAATGGGAGAAACCCATCCATCCATCAGTTTTCTACCGCTTATCCGAAGTCGGGTCGCGGGGGCAGTAGCTTTAGCAGGGACGCCCACAGATTTCCCTCTCTCCGGCCACTTCATCCAGCTCTTCCGGGGGGATCCCGAGGCGTTCACAGGCCAGCCGAGAGACAAAGTCTCTCCAGCGTGTCCTGGGTCGTTCCCGGGGTCTCCTCCCGGTGTGACTCGCCCGGAGCACCTCACCAGGGAGGCGTCCGGGAGGCATCCGAATCAGATGCTCCAGCAACCTCATCCGAACTGTGAGGCTGACGCTCTAACCAGTCGCCCACCGTGCCGCCACATGTATATTTAAGCTTTAAAAATGTTTTCAAACATTTATTTAGGTACCGTTTTTAGTGAATTTTAAAGTTCAATCCATTTGAATTAAATCATCTATTCAAGTACTGTTTGTTACTTTCCTATATTTAGGCCCAGTGTTGATGTTCATACTATACATAATGTTACAGAGGCTTACAATAAAATGAAATATACTTTTTAGGAATTAAACCTCTGCCTCGTTTGTGATTAACACTTGGGCCTACAAGGGTAGTTTATTTTAATGTTGGTCATGATGGTGCTACTTGGAGAGTATTTTATTAGGTGATATTTGGTGTGAAACGTTTGAGAGCCACTGTCCTAAGATATGGAGTTCCATAGTCAGTTGTTATGTTGTGAGGGAACAGGAAATAAAGAGTTCTTAAAATAGCAAGACTGCTTAAATGTGCATTATTGTACATAAAGTGAATATTTACTTTTTACTGCATTTTAATGAACATAAGTTTTTAGCACTTACGTTAATGTAAAAAGCTGTAAAAGCCGTGAAAAACAATCCAGTAGATACGTTGCACACAAAGAAAATCCACACTCTAGCAGGACTGTGGTGGGTGAAACGCGATATAGGGTGGGAACACGGTCATGAGGTTTACCTCCCGTACAGCCAGGCTGCCTTGCGTCCCGGGCAGCCTCTCGATCAGGATGGGCCTCAGGTGAGCGTCCCACAGGTGATTCACATCCACTTGGGAGGCCAGGTGGTGGATTTGAGCCAGAGAGTACTTCGTGGGTTTGTGGGACCACTTGAGAGGAGGCCAAGATGTGAGTTAAAGCCATAAAACAATGTGAGCTGAAATTAAAACAGCATTGCAATACCATTCATTCATTTATATAACAACCCTCCACTGTGTGAGAAATAAATACTTCTTGACACTGCAACGTTGTTATACTTAGAGTATTACAGAACGTAAACTCAAGATGCATATTAACATCCATAAATATACACTGTTCATATAACTATCCACATATATACCTTTACATTTGCACTGATTGTTCAAATGTGACTGCAGAGTCTGACTATACAATTAGCACATTTACAGCGCATTTCATTATTTTAATGTTGATTATTTCTTTCAAACTTTCAATGTGCAATAGAACTCTTTGGCATAATTATCATTAATAGCAACAGTTTGATATACTGTATACAGTATTGGATGTATCGCTGTGGCGACCCCTGACAGGAGAAAAAAACTTCTTCTGTAATTCATCATTATATCATAATGTATCATTAGCCTAATAGTAGGCCTGTCACAATAATTACTCTATCGACATATCGTTTCATAAATACAATGGACACGGTAGTTTTTGCAGATGTTGGCTCCGTCCAATACTCCACAGCCTTGCTCCATGTGCAGCGCTTAAATTCACACAACAGGGACACTTAAGGGAAAGTTAACTCTTTATTGTGTTCGCTTGTCAATGAGCTAATGAGCTAGACATCTCGCTCCACCACGGCGATGTCATTTAAAATGTCAGCGCCTCTCTCCTATTTGTTGTGTGTAAAAAAAAATTAAAAAAAATAACTCGGAATAGTCTGACTAGATCCTCAGTCAACTAAATCATGGTAATTCGCAAAGGCTGAATCGAGGTAAATTAAATCTTGTTTGTTGAATTTGATGTCACTGTCACATGTTCCAAATAAAGAATTCAATCAGTCAATCAATGTTTTTTTTCAGAAAATGTTTAATAAATGACTCCTAACGATATCACTGCCAATGTAAATACCCTTTCAAGGCGATGTCCCATAGAATTGGGCTGAGAGGTCCTTTGGAAAGGCGAGCTTCAGAACACAAAGGATACTTTTACACAACAGACACGCACAAGTCTTGAATCTCAAGACAAACTAAAACAAAGCTCCAAAAAGAAGAAACAGACCTGAAGTCTTGAATCTTAGATTAGCTACATTTTCCTTGTGTTCATAAAAAGACAGTTGTATGCTTCACTGTGTTTTGTCCTGATCTTGGAACTTATATTGTGTTCACAGTGTTTCACAATCAATAATATACTTCCCACTTTGAACTATATAACTACTGTACAATTATTTTTGTATTTATTACTTACCACATCGTAATCTTCTGTTTTTTCTCTGGTTTAGATTAGATTTAAATTTCTGAAACTCCTCCTCAATGCTGCTTTTGTTTGTCGTTTCTATATTATTTCTGTAATACAATAGACTAGAGCGCATATGTGTGAATATCACTCTGAGACAATTTAATTTCCCTCACGGGATGACTAAAGTAAGTACCCTACTTCCAAAAAGTTTGGTATATTGGTTTTCCAAGTGAAATTGGTTTTGGCTCAGGATGAACCAAAAATGCACTGCAGGCTAACCTTTAAACTTAAATTGACTTTCAGGTTTTTTTTTTTTTTTTTTTTTATTTGAATGCAAAAAATTGTCCAAACTTTCAGTACGTTTTGCATAACTTGCTGTTGTCTAACAGTGAGCTGATCTTCAAAATACACAAAAGGTGTTTGATCCAATCAAATTGTAATGACTTTCTGTGACTCTTCCAGTCTCTCTGTTGCAACCTGCGAATGAAACTAAAAACCCATCCTGTTTGAAGACTTTCTAGGACAAGGTACTGTTGATTAATGGTAGGCGTCTTGGTCTCATGACATCAAATGTGACCAGCATGTTGAAGAGGACTGTTTAAATACCAATTCTAATTGAACCAGGAGTCCTTTCATGGAACAAGCACCTGTTGTGAATGTTGCCGTGCAGCTCCTCGGTAGAGAACAGCAAGCCAAGCAAAAACTACTGACATATTTAAAAAATTGGACGTGTGCATTCAAACGTTGAGAGAATTAAGTTTACCTCATCAATATACTATGAGATGTTATTATTGTCCACCCCTTTTTGTCTTACCTTATCCTTGGTCAGGTCCGCAGTCGACATGCGGTGGTTCACATCAGTGACGTTGGACAGGTAGAACCCGAGCACCAGCGCGACCACCAGCACACCGACGAGGCACAGCAGCAGCAGCTGCCGGGCGAGGGGCCGCAACTGCCGGTCACAGTCGTTGCCCTGCCGCGGGGGCATGTATCGCCGGGAGGACTTGGACATGACAGCGGCTGCGGGCGTTCTCGTCCACGGATCCAAACAACTACGTGTCCGTAATGGAGCACGCAAGGCGGGGAACTTGGAAGTAGCACACGGCGGAGGCGGGACCTGTAGCGATAAATGTTGTTCTGAAAGCTACAACACATTACGGTCGTGACACATTACTGGTTGTCATTATCGTCTTTCTGTATCAAAATTTCATCACAAATGGAATAAAATGCAACTTGCTGTGGTTACCTCAGAAGTTTGAAATATATTCACTTCCGCTTTTTTGTTGTCGTGTGTTGTTGTTCTTTTTTTTATTGGCGGTTAGCAAACGACGTTTTTGAAGCACTACCGCCACCAGCTGGTCCGTAAACTTTTTTTTTTTTTTTTAACCGCTCACCCAACTTTATTCATCAAAATCTGGCATGAAAAATTTCACCAAAATTCCACACGGAAATATCATGAAGAAAAAAAACTGAACATACAGAAAAACATATACAGAACAGTACATGTAACATGAACATAAAAATCTGAGGTCAGAAAGCAAAATATTCATATCTTTATATACAATCAAGGCTTGTTTGGTTTTAACCCATGTCAATTTTTCATTATTATTATTATTATTTACTTCATTTATATAAACTAAAAACAGTGGGTGATATTTTACTAATCTGCATCTATGGATAAATTCATCCATCCATCCATTTCCTGAGCTGCTTGTCCTCACAAGGGTCGCGGGACGTGCTGGAGCCTATCCTACCTATCATCGGGCAGGAGGCGGGGTACACCCTGAACTGGTTGCCAGCCAATCGCAAAGCACATACAAACAAACAACCACTCGCACTCACAGTCACACTTACGGGCAATCTAGAGTCTCCAATTAGTGCATGTTTTTGGGATGTGGGAGGAAACCGGGAGTGCCAGAAGAAAACCCACGCAGAACATGCAAACTCCACACACCCCAGATTGAACCCCGGTCCTCAGAACTGTGAGGCAGACGCTCTAACCAGTCGTCCACCGTGCCTCTATGGATAAATTGTTTAGCAATAATTAGTGTTTTATACTTCATTGCATATTTAATGTCTTAGTGTTGCAGCTTGGGTGATTTGTTGCCCTTTTCAGAAATGGATGGAAGACATAAGTAATCGTATTTGAGCTTCAAGTTCTTCCAAAGGTTTGGTACAATAGACTTACTCCTTTAATCATGGAACATACACACACACACAAATGAGACAATTATTACAACATATGAATAAATTATAAGTATTTTAAAATAGGGAGTTACTTTTCAATCACCCTGTATATATATACATACACTGTATCTTCTTCTTTTCCTTTCGGCTCGTCCCTTTAGGCGTCGCCACAGCGCGTCATCCTTTTCCATGTAAACCAATCTCCTGCATCCTCCTCTCGAACACCAACTGCCCTCATCAGAATCAGAATCAGAGTCAGAATCATCTTTATTTGCCAAGTATGTCCAAAAAAAACACACAAGGAATTTGTCTGCGGTAGTTGGAGCCGCTCTACTACGACAACAGACCACTTTTGAGACATAAAGACATTGATAAAAACAGTCACTGAGCAATAAAGGGTTGCTGGTTATCTGGTAATGCCGGTACAATTTTTTTATTTTTTATTATTATTTTACTATTGTGCAAAAAGATGCAGAGTCCTCTAGCACTTAGAGCAGTTTGAATGACTAATATAGCAATAGTCCGGTGCAATGACCATTGTGCAAAGGGCGCCGAGACTTCAAGGAGTGTATGCAAGGTTAAAGTGACTAGTAGCGCGATAATCTGGTACAATGTTGACTGTGCAAATGTTGCAGATACTCCTCAGTCAGTGTGCAAGTGGGGCAGATGCTACTTTGGCATGAGTCGCCAGTATTGGTCAACAACAAATATGCAAATAGTGCAGCGTGGCGAGACTACTGCAGTGAGTGCACGAGTATTTATAATTGGCAGCATGTTGCAATAGAATTGTAGGTTAGCTGTTTAAGAAGTTGTTTCCAAGAGGGAAAAAGCTGTTGGAATGTCTCCTAGTTCTAGTTTGCATTGATCGGTAGCGCCTACCTGAGGAAAGGAGCTGGAAGAGCTGGTGACCGCTCTTGTCTTAGTTCTGGCAGCGTGCAAGTCCTCAAGGGTGGGTAGGGGGGTACCGACAATCTTTTCAGCAGTTTTGATGTCTTCCCTCATGACATCCAACAACCTTCTCTTTGGTCTTCCTCTCGCTCTCTTGCCTGGCAGCTCCATCCTCATCATCCTTCTACCAATATACTCACTATTTCTCCTCTGGACGTGTCCAAACCATCGAAGTCTGCTCTCTCTAACTTTGTCTCCAAAACATCGAACCTTGGCCGTCCCTCTGATGAGTTCATTTATAATTTTATCCAACCTGGTCACTCCGAGAGCGAACCTCAACATCTTAATTTCCGCCACCTCCAGCTCTGCTTCCTGTTGTCTCTTCAGTGTCTCTAATCCGTAGATCATGACTGGCCTCACCACTGTTTTATAAACTTCGCCCTTCATCCTAGTTGAGACTCTTCTGTCACATAACACACCTGACACCTTCCTCCACCAGTTCCAACCTGCTTGTTGGAACTGGTGGAGGAACCTGCTTCTGCAAACATCATGGTTCACGGGGATTCCAGTCTAACCTCATCTGTCATCTTATCCATCATCACTGCAAATAGGAAGGAGCTCAGGGCTGATCCCTGTGCAGTCCCACCTTAAATTCGTCTGTCACACCTACAGCACACCTCACCACTGTTCTGCTGCCCTCGTACATGTCCTGTATTATTTTAACATTCTTCTCTTCCACTCCAGACTTCCACATGCAGTACCACAGTTCCTCTCTGGGTACTCTGTCATAGGCTTTCTCTAGATCTACAAAGACACAATGTAGATCCTTCTGACCTTCTCTGTACTTTTCCATCAACATACTCAAGGCAAATAATGCATCTGTGGTACTCTTTCTAGGCATGAAACCATACTGTTGCTCGCAAATACTCACTTCTGTCCTGAGTCTAACCTCCACTACTCTCAGCTTCCACCACATGGTTCTCTCCTCTGCCTTTGTCTTCCTAGTCTTCCTCCCCACCACCAGAGTCATCTTACACACCACCATCCTATGCTGTCTAGCCACACTCTCCCCTACCACTACCTTACAGTCGGTAACCTCCTTCAGATTACATCATCTGCACAAGATGTAATCCACCTGCGTGCGTCTACATCCGCTCTTTTAGATCACCCTATGTTCGGGAAAAAGTTATGGGAAAAAGTGTTCACTACAGCCATTTGCATCCTTTTTGCAAAGTCTACCACCATCTGTCCCTCCAAGTTTCTTTCCTGGATGCCGTACTTACCCATCACTTATTCATCACCCCTATTTCTTTCACCAACATGTCCATTACAATCTGCACCAATCACGACTCTCTCTCTGTCTGGGATGCTCAGAACTACTTCGTCTAGCTCCTTCCAGAATTTCTCTTTCACCTCTAGGTCACATCCTACCGGTGGGGCATCGCCACTAATCACATTATACATATCACCCTCAAATTCAAGTTTTAGCCTCATCACTCGATCTGATACTCTTCACCTCCAAGACATTCTTAGCCAACTCTTCTTTTAAAATAACCCCGACTCAATTTCTCTTCCCATCTACACCATGGTAAAATAATTTAAACCCTGCCCCTAAACTTCTAGCCTTAGTGCCTTTCCACCTGGTCTCCTGGACACACAATATATCAACCTTTCTCCTAATCATCATGTCAACCAACTCCCGAGATTTTCCTGTCATAGTCCCAACATTCAAAGTCCCCACATTCAGTTCTAGGCTCTGTGCTTTCTTCTTCTCTTTCTGCCGAAGAACCCGCTTTCCACCTCTTCTTCTTCGACTTCGACCCACAGTAGCTGAATTTCCACCGCCGCCCTGCAGGTTGACGGCGCCGGTGACGAACGTTGTTAACCTGGGCCACGACCGATCCGGTATGGAATTCTTTGGAGGAAGGCTCATATTTGTTTTGCAAAATTTTAAGCCAGATGCCCTTCCTGACGCAACCCTCTGCATTTATCCGGGCTTGGGACCGGTCTACAGTTTGCACTGGCTTGTGTCCCCCATAGGGCTACATTATACACATACTGTATAAACTTCATTTTTTTTCTGTTGGGACTCAGTCACACATGGGTACTGGATGTGAGTACCTGTTGCAAAACACAGACATACTGAGGACAAATGTGTGTGCCAGACCCCTATACAGAAAGCCCTGCCCAGCTTCATTAATTATAATAAAAACATGACAAAAAAGTTAAACATCCTGGTGGCACGGTGAGCGACTGGTTAGCACTTCTGCCTCACAGTTCTGAGGACCCAGGTTCAAATCTGGCCTCGCCTGTGTGGAGTTTGCATGTTCTCTTCGTGCCTGCGTGGGTTTTCTCCGGGTACCCTGTACTGGTCGCCAGCCAATCGCAGGGCACATACAAACAAACAACGATTCGCGCACACATTCACATCTAAGGGCAATTAAGGGTCTTCAATCAACCTACCATGCATGTTTTAGGGATGTGGGAGGAAACTGGAGTGCCCGGAGAAAACTCACGCAGGCACGGGGAGAACATGCAAACAACCCAAACCCACAAATAAAAAAATAAAAAAATGTGATGGCGCATGATGTGTATGCATGATGCCTTCTTTAAATTTCTGACAGCCCCATCATGTATGCATGCATCTTGTTGGAAAACACTTGTAATCCTAACAATAATAAACCGAAACGTTGGCTGCTCCTGTTTTTTTTTTTTTTTTAGTTTAAATGTGCATATTGCTACTGTGACAACCTAGTTTCCCTCACTGGATAAAAAAATATCTATCTAAATTAAAGCACTGTATTTTTAACTTCAATGACAAACACAACGTTATTTGACGAAATAATAACACAACAAGATCCCCCGCCCCCAATTGGGTTACATTTTGATTTTGACCTACTTCTTTTCAATCCCGCCATAATTTAATCCGGGAAAACGATCGGAAACAGGAAGAAACTTTAAAGCGTTATGATAGGCCCGCACATTTTAAGACCCTCCCTTGTCTCGATGCCGACTGTGTCGCTCAAAAAGGAAGAAAAATCTTAACCTTTCTGATTGGCTCCCACAGCTCAAGAGGCCCTTCCCTTTTCAATGCCGATTGGTCAATGTGACGTTCCGGTCTTTCCTTCGCTTCCCTTGCGTTCGTTCAAGTAGAATTTGAGCGGGATCTTGCACCGACAAGGAGCCAGTTCTGCACTCGCTGCTGCTGTTTGGACGAGGACTTCAGACAGACATTTGACGCCGTGACAGTTGGACTAACTACACACAGTGCCAGGATGCATGTGATTAAGAGAGGTCAGTTTACTTGCTCGAGGCCTTCAACTAGTTCCTCTGATTTACAAGACAAACAATACAAAATAAATCGTGTCGTTATGGCCCAGCTGTTAAATCGTTTTGTTACACGGGGACAAAATGGAGCCTCCCAACTGTTCACCGTTGTTAGCTGGCAGCACACAACAGCTAGCTTGAGTTTCCCAGCTGGATTACGTGAAGATAACTAAGAAGGTTGGCTTGTGAAAAACGCGTAAACGACGTTATTGCTCAGAAGTTGCAGTAAATGTGGCGTTTCTGCGTCGCTCGTCGCCCATTCTCGAGTTTCTGGATGGCCGTCTTTGTCGCCTAACTGTTTATGGAAGGACGCGCATGCGCAGAGGGGAACAAAACGGTTAGTTGCATAATTAAACAATAAGGTTCCAACTAAGACCCTAAGACTCTGCCTTTTGATACGAGTGACCCGATTTATGAGTTTTTTTTTTTTTTTTTTTTTTTTTTTTTTTATTATACTTGTGAGGGTGAAAAAAACTAAATAGCACTGTATGGTGGCAGCGAGCTTAAACACAACTAACTTCACAATGAGCGGTATTTTGGCAGATAGTAAACAATTAAGAGGCTTCAAGCTGCTTAAAATCCATTAGCTAAACGCGAACCCTTAATGGGAAACACCATAGACAGGCTAACAAATGGCATATAAGTGGCTGTGTTATAACCTTTTAAGCAACGAATGTTGAAGACAAACTGCAGCAATACATATAGCCAGACAATATAACAATACTTGCTGTCATAAATTCTCTATCCTCTGTGAAAAATAACTAATACTACTATAGCTTACTGAGTCACTTAATTGTGAATCTCATTTTCTGTTTTATGCCTGTATTATAGTGCCCCCTGGTGGCCAAGGCACATACACCAGAAGCAGTAGCTCAATGTCCTGTCCATTGAACTGAAGCAGAAAATTTGGCCAAAAGTAATTTGTCACTTCTATTTAGTTGTCATTACTATATGTATAAGTGCAATATTCTCGTATGCTATTTAAAAATAAAAAAACGTAAACATTTTGGGGGGGTAGCTAGAACGAGTTGAGTTTGCATACATTTCATTGGGGAAATATGATTTGAGATGCAAGTGTTTTGAGTGGGGTCATAAAAACTAAACACTTGTATCTCAAGGCACCACTGTACCAAAAGCACAAATTATGAGTATGTTAAACAAATGCACAAATTCAAAACGATGCCCAAAAATGATGAACTAGAGAAATGTGATGTAAAACAAAACAAAAAAAAAGGGTTTTGAAATTGCAACTTGTTAGTGAACTGAAGTTTTAACTGCACAAATAAAAAAAAATAAAAAATGAAAGTGAACACATTCTTGTGAGTAGTTGCCAGGAGCCTTTTACAAAGATGAAAAAAAAAAAATGCAGAATTTCAATTTGTTAGCTGTTTTTGTTATGGGTATGTTCCAGATGGCCGCCAAGAGCGCGTCATGTTCGACAAAATCACCTCGCGGATCCAGAAGCTTTGCTACGGCCTCAACTCGGACTTCGTGGACCCCGCCCAGATCACCATGAAGGTGATCCAGGGCCTGTACAGTGGCGTGACCACAGTGGAGCTGGACACACTGGCGGCCGAGATCGCTGCCACGCTCACCACCAAGCACCCCGACTACGCCATCCTGGCGGCGCGCATTGCCGTCTCCAACCTGCACAAGGAGACCAAGAAGGTGTTCAGCGAGGTCATGGAGGACCTCTTCAACTACATGAACCCACTCAACCGCCGCCACTCGCCCATGATCTCCAAGGAGACGCTGGATGTGGTCCTAAAGCACAAGGACCGCCTCAACTCTGCCATCATCTACGACCGTGACTTCTCCTACAACTTTTTCGGCTTCAAGACCCTGGAGCGCTCGTACCTGCTCAAGATCGACGGCAAGGTGGCTGAGCGCCCGCAGCACATGCTAATGCGGGTGGCGGTGGGCATCCACGGCGCCCGTGTGGACTCCGCCATCGAGACGTACAACTTGCTGTCGGAGCGGTGGTTCACGCACGCCTCGCCCACTCTCTTCAACGCCGGCACCAACCGGCCGCAGTTGTCTAGCTGCTTCCTGCTGGCCATGAAGGACGACAGCATCGAGGGCATCTATGACACGCTCAAGCAGTGTGCCCTCATCTCCAAGTCGGCCGGCGGCATCGGTGTGGCGGTCAGCTGCATCCGCGCCACGGGCAGCTACATCGCCGGCACCAACGGCAACTCCAACGGCCTGGTGCCCATGCTGCGCGTCTACAACAACACGGCGCGCTACGTGGACCAGGGCGGCAACAAGCGGCCCGGCGCATTCGCCATGTACCTGGAGCCGTGGCACTTCGACGTCTTTGACTTCCTGGAGCTCAAGAAAAACACGGGCAAGGAGGAGCAGCGCGCCCGAGACCTGTTCTACGCCCTGTGGATCCCGGACCTGTTCATGAAGCGGGTGGAGAGCAACCAGGACTGGTCTCTCATGTGCCCCAGCGAGTGCCCTGGCCTGGACGAGTGCTGGGGTGACGAATTCGAAGCGCTGTACACGCGCTACGAGGAGGAGGGCCGGGTCAAGCGGGTGGTCAAGGCCCAGCAGGTGTGGTACGCCATCATCGAGTCCCAGACGGAGACGGGCACGCCGTACATGCTCTACAAGGATGCGTGCAACCGCAAGAGCAACCAGCAAAACCTGGGTACCATCAAATGCAGCAACCTATGCACGGAAATCGTGGAGTACACCAGCCAGGACGAGGTGGCCGTGTGCAACCTGGCCTCCGTAGCACTCAATATGTACGTCACGCCTGAGCGCACGTACGACTTCAAGAAGCTGGCGGCTGTCACCAAAGTCATCGTCAAGAACCTCAACAAGATCATCGACATCAACTATTACCCGGTTCCCGAGGCACAACGCTCCAACCTACGCCACCGGCCCATTGGCATCGGTGTCCAGGGGCTGGCCGACGCCTTCATCCTGATGCGCCACCCATTCGAGAGCGCCGAAGCGCAGCTGCTCAACATCCAGATCTTCGAGACCCTCTACTACGCCGCGCTGGAGGCCAGCTGCGAGTTGGCGGCCGAGCACGGCACCTACGAGACGTACCCGGGCTCCCCTGTCAGCAAGGGGGTCCTCCAGTACGACATGTGGGAGGCAACGCCCACGCCGCTGTGGGACTGGGCGCTGCTCAAGGAGAAGATCGCCAAGCACGGCGTGAGGAACAGCCTGCTGCTGGCGCCCATGCCCACCGCCTCCACCGCGCAGATCCTCGGCAACAACGAGTCCATCGAGGCATACACCAGTAACATCTACACGCGCAGGGTGCTCTCCGGCGAGTTTCAGTGCGTCAACCCGCATCTTCTCAAGGACCTCACCGAGAGGGGGCTCTGGGGCGAGGACATGAAGAACCAGCTCATCGCTCACAACGGATCCATTCAGGTAAGAGTGGCCACGGCGTATAGATTACAGAACTGCTGACCTATAGAAATTTGTAAAAATGTGTCTGAATTTCCACATTTTGTCAAGAACACTACCCCAGGACAGTTATAACAGTATATTATGTAATAGGATAATAATAATTATGCATACTGTTCAATTGTACAACATAATCATTACTCTATAAACATAATTGCTACTAAAATTATGGCTTCAATCTTGTCATGGTGGACGGAGTTGCAGCATGAATCAAAGTAGGTGATTTTGAAACGCCATCTTCAAAAATATCTGTCCGGATTAATTCGCCTTTACCATTTCTGTTTTCAACCTTTGTTTAAAAAAAAAAAAAAAAAAAAAAGCCTAAAATGAAGACACTAAATAATTTCAAAACTTTCCCCTTTAAGTGATTTCTAGCCTCATTAACCCCAAATAATGTTCAGCTTTTGTAGAAGGCTTTTTATCTACTGTATAAGGCGGTGCTTCCCAACCATTTATGAACCCAAGCACATTATGCCTGCTTTCACAATTTGTTGCTGGTGTGAATAATTGAACAAATGTATACAATACATATTCAGGCACACCAAATGAGCCCTTATGGCACACTGGTTGGGAATGTATAGTGTTTTTTTTTTTTTTTTTTCTTTTCAGTTTAAACCTTGAAATACCCCCCTGACATCCTTTAAATCGTATTAAACCACATTTTTGTATATTGTATATATATCGTAAAAGTATTTCAACACAAAAAAATACAATTAAATAGTTTGACCCTAAACTATCACACATGCTGTAATCACATTGAAACTTATTTAAACACGAGTATTTGAACTCTCAAGCATAAAAGGGATAAAAAAAAAAAAAGCATTTGTTTTAGAGTGTAAACCTTAAAAACATTTGTAAATCCATACCTTCAACAAAAATCCACATTATAGTGGCGGATTACTGTAATGCAGCCCTATGTGGGGCACAAGTCAGTGCAAACTGTAGGCTGGTCCTAAGCCCAGATAAATGCGCAGAGGGTTGCGTCAGGAAGGGCATCCGGGTTAAAACCTTGCCAAAGAATTCCATACCGGATCGGTCGTGGCCCGGGTTAACAACGTCCGCCACCGGCGCCGTCGGAAATTCAGCTACTGTGGGTCGAAGTAAAAGAAGAAGAGGTGGAAAGCGGGTTCTTCGGCAGAAAGAGAAGAGGAACGCACAGAGCCTAGAACTGAATGTTGGGACTATGACAGGAAAATCTCGGGAGTTGACTGACATGATGATCAGGAGAAAGGTTGATATATTGTGTGTCCAGGAGACCAGGTGGAAAGGCAGTAAGGCTAGAAGTTTAAGGGCAGGGTTTAAATTATTTTACCATGGTGTAGATGGGAAGAGAAATGGAGTCGGGGTTATTTTAAAAGAAGAGCTGGCTAAGAATGTCTTGGAGGTGAAAAGAGTATCAGGTCGAGTGATGAGGCTGAAATTTGAAATTGACGGTGTTATGTGTAATGTGATTAGTGGCTATGCCCCACCGGTAGGATGTGACCTAGAAGGGAAAGAGAAATTCTGGAACGAGCTAGACGAAGTAGTTCTGAACATCCCAGACACAGAGAGAGTCGTGATTGGTGCAGATTGTAATGGACGTTGGTGAAGGTAATAGGGGTGATGGGTAAGTATGGCATCCAGGAAAGAAACTTGGAGGGGCAGATGGTGGTAGACTTTGCAACAAGGATGCAAATGGCTGTAGTGAACACTTTTTCCCAGAAGAGGCAGGAACATAGGGTGACCTACAAGAGCGGAGGTAGAAGCACGCAGGTGGATTACATCTTGTGCAGATGATGTAATCTGAAGGAGGTTACCAACTGTAAGGTAGTGGTAGGGGAGAGTGTGGCTAGACGGCATAGGATGGTGGTGTGTAAGATGACTCTGGTGGTGGGGAGGAAGATTAGGAAGAGAACCATGTGGTGGAAGCTGAGGCAGGACGAGTGTTGTGCAGCTTTTTGGGAAGAGGTGAGACAGGCTCTCGGTGGACGGGAGGAGCTTCCAGAAGACTGGACCACTGCAACCAAGGTGATCGGAGAGGCAGGCAAGAGAGTACTTGGTGTATCTTCTGGCAGGAAAGGAGAGAAGGAGACTTGGTGGTGGAACCCCACAGTACAGGAAATCGTACAAGGAAAAAGGTTAGCTAAGAAGAAGTGGGACACTGAGAGGCGAAAGGAATACATTGAGGTGGCAAAGGCCAAACAAGAGGCATATGATGCCAGGTTGGAGACTAAAGAAGGCGAAAGGGAACTATACAGGTTGGCCAGACCGAGGGATAGAGATGGGAAGGATGTGCAGCAGGTTAGGGTGATTAAGGATAGAGATGGAAATATGTTGACTGGTGCCAGCCGTGTGCTAGGTCAATGGAAAGAATACTTCGAGGAGTTGATGAATGAGGAAAATGAGAGCGAAGGGAGAGTAGAAGAGGCAAGTGTGGTGGACCAGGAAGTGGCAATGATTAGTAAGGGGGAAGTTAGAAAGGCATTAAAGAGGATGAAAAATGGAAAGGCAGTTGGTCCTGATGACATTCCTGTGGAGGTATGGAAGCATCTTGGAGAGGTGGCTGTGGAGTTTTTGACCAGCTTGTTCAATAGAATTCTAGTGCGTGAGAAGATGCCTGAGGAATGGAGGAAAAGTGTACTGGTGCCCATTTTTGAAGAACAAAGGTGATGTACAGAGCTGTGGCAACTATAGAGGAATAAAGTTGATGAGCCACACAATGAAGTTATGGGAAAGAGTAGTGGAGGATAGACTCAGGACAGAAGTGAGTATTTGCGAGCAACAGTATGGTTTCATGCCTAAAAAGAGTACCACAGATGCATTATTTGCCTTAAGGATGTTGATGGAAAAGTACAGAGAAGGTCAGAAGTAGCTACATTGTCTTTGTAGATCGAGAGAAAGCCTATGACAGAGTACCCAGAGAGGAACTGTGGTACTGCATGTGGAAGTCTGGAGTGGGAGAGAAGTATGTTAGAATCATACAGGACATGTACGAGGGCAGCAGACCAGCGGTGGTGTGCTAGACGAATTTAAGGTGGACGTGGGACTGCATCAGGGATCAGCCCTGAGCCCCTTCCTTTTTGCAGTGGTGATGGATAATACTTGGGGCCAACCGTCCAGAGCAATGGTGAGTGTAGTCAGGAAGTGAAGAAAAAGGTCTCAGGTGTGTTATGTGACAGAAGAGTCTCTGCTAGGATGAAGGGCAACGTTTTATAAAACAGTGATGAGGCCAGCCATGATGTACAGATTAGAGACAGTGGCACTGAAGAGACAACAGGAAGCAGAGTTGGAGGTGGCGGAAATGAAGATGTTGAGATTCGCTCTCCGAGTGACCAGGTTGGATAAAATTAGAAATGAGTTAATCAGAGGGACAGCCAAGGTTCGATGTTTTGGAGACAAAGTTAGAGAGAGCAGACTTCAATGGTTTGGACACATCCAGAGGAGAAATAGTGAGTATATTGGTAGAAGGATGATGAGGATGGAGCTGCCAGGCAAGAGAGCGAGAGGAAGACCAAAGAGAAGGTTGATGGGTGTCGTGAGGGAAGACACGAGGGCAGTTGTGTTCGAGAGGAGGATGCAGGAGATAGGCTTACATGGAAAAGGATGACGCGCTGTGGCGACCCCTAACGGGACAAGCCGACAGGAAAAGAAGTGGCGGATTACTGTATTCCTGATCCTAGCCTTGGTTTTTCCTCGTGACAGGACATCGCAGAGATCCCAGATGACCTGAAGCAGCTGTACAAGACTGTGTGGGAGATCTCCCAGAAGACGGTGCTCAAGATGGCTGCCGATCGAGGCGCCTATATCGACCAGAGCCAGTCGCTCAACATCCACATTGCAGAGCCAAACTATGGCAAGCTGACCAGCATGCACTTCTTCGGCTGGAAGCAGGTGCGTGTCGAAGAATTCAGATTGAAAATGTATACAAGATGATTTCTGATTTATCTTTTAAGCTTATCCAGGTCTCCTAGATATTAAGTATCAACTCTAACAGAAGCCTTCTTAGCTTTGACTTTACAATGAGCACTCCTCCTTCATCTGTTCCCAGGGTCTAAAGACGGGTATGTACTACCTTCGCACCAAGCCTGCCGCCAACCCCATCCAGTTCACGTTGGACAAGGAGAAGCTGAAAGAGGTGTCCACCACCGAGAAAGCCTCAGAGCAGGACGCCAAGGAGCGCAACACGGTCGCTATGGTGTGCTCCCTGGAGAACAGAGATGAATGTCTCATGTGCGGCTCTTGAACGGTCACTCGACTAAGCTTCCATTCAACTACAGAAGTTCAGTTCGTCAGAGCAATAATACTTAAGATGTACTAAATAAAGTGTATATTTAACGGGTGGATTGCAACGTTCCAATGCGTCTTGTGTTGAGGAGCAACGGAAATGCACAAAAATCTGAGATAATTCACTTTAATTTTGTATAAAATGAAAACATAATTTACACTGTAAATATACACTTATTACAGCCCAGAGCAACGATGAAGACAATAAAAACCGAGTACCCTCTCCTCACTGTTGTTACAACCAAAAAATAAATTATCAAAACATCTAGAAAGGAACATTATACAATATTACCATTACTGATTTGTTCAACGTGGATCACTATAGGCTATAAATAGCTTCATTATACACAAAACAAGCAATTATATATATTTAAAAAAAAAAAAAAAACTTTACATGAACAAAAACATGACTTTCAGACACCTCAATGTAGGAATAATCGAGTAACTTAAAGCAGGGATGGGGAACCCAAACTATGGTAAAATGATGTGCGTGTGTGGTTTTATTGTTTTTGGGTTTTTCAGAACAGATCATTTGAGTTTGGGTCAGATTAGGTTTCCCACCCCTGATTTAAGACTTAATCTGCCTTCGCTCAACCACCATCAAACCATTCAAAAATGTTACACAGCAAACTCAACTTCACTCATTTCCAGCGAGAAGAAGCCTTAAAGGGAAAGCCACAATGGCGAATAAAGAGCGCAATTTTTTTTTCCTTTAACAGTACCTGTGGTGGTGTAGCGTTTAGGTCCAGCATCATGAGGAACCTGAGCCAAGTATTCAACAGTTCCAGTCAGTTTTATCGGAATTATCAAAAAGTACCGTCAACTGTGAACCACAAACTTGTCGTGTTGTATGAAAAATAGATCAACAGTATATAAATAATGTTTTTTTCACAGACTGGAGGGGTGGGGGGGTGCATTTTGTCTCCCACATTTACAGTAAATGATAGAAGTACAATTTGAGATTTTTATACAAAGACGAGTATACAAATATCTTGTAATTCTACGAAGAAAAAATATATATGCACTTTCTGGATCAAGTAGAATAACACTTTTTTTAGTAGGACGCAACAGTTAGGCAAGCTTACTTTAGCATAATGTCTAGAGAAGTTGGAGAGAAAAAAAAAAGGGCTTGTGTTGTTAGCTCAATTATAAGGAGGATGATTAGTGGCAAATAATTGTCACTCAAAGCAACAGAACATTGCAAAAAGTCACCGACTTAGCTTTGTGGTAATGTGTTAACTTAATGATAAGGATGGTGAGACATTAGCAGGAAAGGCTCATTAGCACTCCAAGCTACAGATAAAGTTAGTCACTCGCTTAGCTCAATGATTAAAAGACTGATGAGACATTAGCAGGAAATTAGCCAAGCTGCTAATTAGCGCTCATATAATAGAAAATGCAATAAGTCAACCATTTAAGCTTTGCGGTGACACGTTAGCTCAATGATAAAAAGGACAATGAGACATAAGCGCAAAATGCTAATTACCACTCATAACTAATTATGTGAAATAGGCGAAAATTAGCCAGGCTGTTCGCACTGAAATCATAGAAAAATTCTATTAGTCACCCACTTAGCTTAATGATAAAAAGGATGATAAGACATTAGCAAGAAATGCTAATTAGCCAGGCAAGCTAGGCTAGTGCTCCAGCCATAGAAAACTAAAAGTCACCAACTCAGCTCACGTTCTAAAGGATAAGACATTAAGGAGAAATCCCAATTAGCGTAGAGCTAGCTAGCATGCAAAGCCATAGAAAACATTAATAAACACCAACTTAGCATTGCTGTTGTGTGTTAGTTGAATGCTTAAAAAGGATAACCAGCCATTGGCGGGAAATGCTAATCAGCCAGGTGGCTAGTTAGCGCTCAAAGCCATAGAAGACGCTAGCAGACAAGCTTAAAGGTGATGTGTTGTTAGCAAGTGAGTTTAGGAGGCAATGCGCAGTGTTTTCTTTAAAACGTCCATACTCGTACCACTGCTAGGAACTCTACGCATTACAAATATCTCCAGTACGAAAAGGTCCTCCGTGTAAACGGTGAGGGGTCATGAGTTAGCCGTAAACTAGTTTGTCACCCAGCTGTTGTCGTATAAACATACCCACCAACAATATGACTACAATATAGATTATACATTGGTGAGTACCTCACAGGCATCTTATCTACATTACCTAAGACTGTGTAGCACTTCCGGGACTTCTAGTGCATTGTGGGAGATGTAGTCGATCATGGTGTTTTTGGCTGATTTGCTTGCAGGAACAGTGTTTAGGCCTCTCCAGGTGAATGAAAAAGTCTACTCTAGCGTAGGAACCATACATCAGAGATTTAGAAAAATATGAGGCTCAGAGGGGTGCGGCAAGGTTCGGGGAAATGTTTCCAGTTTTAAGGCAGTCCAGTCTTGTCCAGTCCAGTCACGTTCACTCCCTCTTGGGTGGCACCTGATGCGTGGTGGGGTCCTCAGCTTGCTCGCCCTCGCCTGGGTGGCCGCCGAAGAGTCGGTTGAACTTGCGTAGCTGCTCGCTGGCTGTCACGCTCTCCTCCTGCAGACGCTGGTTGTTCTCACGCAGGTTGGCCATCTCGGCCAGGAGCGCCACCTTGTCATGCTTCTCCTGAGATAACGCATACATACAGTATACAAAGTATATTATATAGTAAATAAATGTATAGTATGATGGATGATGCTTCCGGTTTACAAGACGGCACGCTCAGTTACTCCATACTTGCTGTTTTTCATTTGATTATTTGGATTTATGAATTTGATTTCATTTTATTTTTAATATTTACTGTAATTTTGACTTGCTTCATTTATACCAGAGGTATTGTGAAGTGAACCATATCACATAACCTTGCCAGTTAGCTGAAAAGCGCGAAAAAAAATAAATTGGAATTGCCCCTTATGACACCCCAGATTACGGTATTGTACATTTTTATAAAATGTTCTACTATAGAGCACAGGAGTCAAACTGGTGGCCCGGGGGCCAGATCTGGCCCGCCACCTCATATTATGTGGCCCGCGAAAGCAAATAAAAATTGCTAATAGTGTTCCAATGTAATCATGTTGAGTTTTTGCATTTTTGTTACCAATCCAGCTTTGAAAAGAAATGTAGGACTTAAACACATCTTTTTAGAGGCTTCTAATTTTACAACTAGTTATTCATCAATTTGTTGTGTATATGTAATTATATGAGGTGATAATTCCTTAATACGGGTTCACAGTCATAACGGCCCTCCGAGGGAAGTCATAACTACAATGTGGCCTGTGACAAAAATGAGTTTGACAGCCCTGTTATAGTGCTATTTTTCTTGATTGGGGAAAGATGATTTGAGATACAAGTCTTTTGAGGGTAGGAACGTAGTCACAGAGCAAATTAAAAGAGAACTGTTTTTTTTCTGAGACTTTCCAACACTAACACACAGCGGGTCCCATCAAGCCTTGAACATTATTGGTGTTCTGAAGAAACAAACATAACATTCCTGTGTTGAAAATACAAAAGAAGAGTGATTGACTCACTTTCTCTAGGTCATTGTTGAGCTGTTTGAACATCACCTCCAGATGGTGGAGACGCCCTGACAAATCGTTGGGCACCTCGTCGCTGCAAAAAGAAAAAATAAACAAAAACAAACAAACAAACAAAAACCAACCAAACAAACGCAAATCGAATAAATGGTCAAGAAGACAACTGTGTACAGCGAGTTTGAGTGTTGTCCAGAAAGACAGGTACCTGCTTAAGGTGGGTGTGGTCCGTGGCGTCTGAGGAGTGGGAAACGGCACAGGACTGCTGGCCGGCCTCATGTCCACGCCGCCTCCTCGTGTCTCGGTTAGAGAGAAGAGTGACACGGCTCTTTGTGCTGGAAGTAGAAAACGCACGATTGGACTAAAGGTTCATTGTTGTCCACGTGTTAAGCTATGTGAAGTATCCACCTTCGTAGACTTTGGCAGCATTGACCAGGCTGGACCACTCCAGTCCACAGGCAGTGTCAGGCAGGGGCATGAGTCCGGGGTCCAGCCTCCTCAGCGGGGGGACTTTGTCTCTCACCTCAGTTAGGGACAGCTCCGACGCAGAGAGCGGGACTGAAGGAAAACAGCCCCAGTGAGTACGACAAACTACAGTGCCACCAGAAAGTATTCTCACCCCTTCACGGTTTCCACATTTTGCTGTTACAGACTTATTCTAAAGCTGATTTGAGTATAGTTAAAAAAAAAAAAAAATCAACATAAAATCCATAATGACGAAGTAAAATCATTTTCATACATTTGTGTAAATTTATAAAAAAATGCAAACATTCAAACATAATAGGTACATAAGTATTCACACCCTTTGGTATGACACGCACACTTAAAAAGCTCAGGTGCATCTGATTTCCTTGAGATGCTTCTGCAACTTGAATGAAGTCCACCTGTGGTAAATTCTGTTGATTGAACATCATTTGGAATGCCACACACCCGTCTATATAAGGTCTCATAGTTGGCAGTGCAGATCAGAGCAGACACCAACCAATGAAGTCTAAGGAATTGTCTGCAGACCTCTGAGACCGGATTGTGTCAAGGGACAAATCTGGGGAAGGATACAAATGAATTTCAGCAGAATTGAATGCCCAAAAAGCAATGTGGTCTCGATTATTGGGAAATGGAAGAAGTTTGGAACCACCGGGACCCTTCCTAGATCTGGCCGTCCGACCAAACTGAGTAACCGGGGAAGAAGGGCCTTTGGTCAGAGAGGTAAACAAGAACCCTATAGTCACTAAAGCGGAGCACCAGAATTCCCTTGGAGAGATGGGAGCACCATCCAGAAGGTAACGCACTCCACCAATCAGGCCTTTATGGTAGAGTGGCCAGATGGAAGCCACTTCTCACTAAAAGGCACAATGGCAGCCCGCTTGTAGTTTGACAAAAGGCAGCTTAAGGATTCTCAGACCTGCTGAAACAAAGTTCTCTGGTCTGATGAAAACAAAATATAACTTTTTGGTCTGAATTGCAAGCGTCATATCTGGAGAAGAGGCACTGCTCATCAGCTGGCTAACACCATCCCTACTGTGAAGCATGTTAGTGGCAGCATCATGCTGTTATTTTTTTTCTGCTGCGGGAACTGGGCGACTCGTCCGCAAAGAGGGTAAAATGACAGCTGCCAAATACAGAGAAATTCTTCCAGAGAACATGCTCCAGAGTGCTTTTGAACTCAGACTAGGGCATCAATTCACCTTTCAACACAGCAATGACCCAAAGCACACAGCCAAGATAACAAAGGATTGGCTTCAGGAGCAGGCTGTGAATGTCCTTGAGTGGCCCAGCCACAGCCAGGACTTTAATCCAATCGAACACCTCCGGAAATACCTAAAAATGGCTGTCCACCGACACGGCCCATCCAACCTGACTGACCTTGGGAGGTTCTGCAGAGAAGAATGGGAGAAAATGCCCCAAAACAGGTGTGCCACGCTCGTAGAGACATATCCAAGAAGACTTGAGGCTGTGATTGCTGCCAAAGGTGCGTCAACAAAATATTATGCCAAGGGTATGAATACTTATGTACCTATTGAGTTTAAATGTTTACATTTTCAATAAATTTGCAAAACTGTCTGAAAATGTTTTTACTTTGTCATTATGGGATATTTTATGTAGATTTTTTAAAAAGTATACTCAAATCAGCTATAGAATAAGACTGTAACAACAAAATGTGCAAAAAGGGTTATGAATACTTTCTGGTGGCACTGTAAACCAGGGTTAAGCAACCCGTGGCTCCAGAGCCACATATGGCTCTTTCATCCTTCTGCTGTGGCTCTCTTGTGAATTGAAATTACATTCTACGGCACGGATGAGTGAGAAATTGTCATGTTTCTTATTGGTGTGTTGTGGCGCTTTAGGAAACAAAAGAATATTGGTGACACATGAGGGGCGTGGCCATCGGGATGGCTGAGCTTCAGTCTAAGGTGGACATGGCCAACCCCTGGCTCCGCTTCTGTCCACAAACTACTGGTAACATAAACACACATGGACGAAAAGGAAAGGATTAACGTCCTTTCTATGGTTAAAAGTTCAGCATTGCATGGTGCAATGCACGCTGGGAACCACGCGGCTTCACCGTCACAACCATAGTAATGTATTTTCAAATGTGTTTTTACTTTAGCTAGTTTGTTTTTCAAATGTAATTCTAAAGTTGATGATTACGGTGATCTTTATAATAAAAGTTTGTTTTGTTTTGTTGCTTAATAGTTTAGTTTCATATGGAAATAAGAAAATACTTCTCTGTAGCAGTTTTATGATTTAATAAATGCAGCACACTATAGGTTTGTATCCATACAGGTTAAAATAATAAAAAACAAAAAATTAATATATGCAGTGTTATCCTCACTTTTGATGTCAAAAGGGTCTTGTGGCTCCTGATTGTTTTTTTTCTTTTCTGAGGGACACAGTCCAATGGCTTTTGGTATATTTAAGGTTGCTGACCGGTCCCTGCACGAAACTGGTGCAGCGTCAACTCACCCTTCTTGGGCTCCGTGTGGTTGGAGGAGGCAGAGTGCTTGCGTGTGGGCAGAGTGCACGTGAAGAGCATGTCCATGGGGGCCGACTGATTTTCAGAGATGGCGAAACTGGCGTCCCTGCGACCGCTGCACAGAGACTCGTCGGAAAAGGTGCGCTGCAGCGTACGCCTGGGGGACTCCAGCAGAGAACAGAATCACAATATCAAACAATTGATCAATTTTTCATCATTAACTTGCTCTCTTGTGTTAACTGATCCATCAATCTGAGGTATGGTGTTCTGTATGCCCTGTGTCACCAACCATGCATTCTATTTGAAGTCGGAATTTCCGAGTACCTAGTCGGAAGTTTCAAATGGAACGCCCTCTGAAGTCGGATTTCTCACTACCATGAGTTGGCTTTCAAAGATGGCTGCCCCGAGTGTAAACAGTAAGTAGAAGCTCCTGTAATAATCGGTTTCTTATTACTTCTTAGTAGTTTTTGTCACACTAAATCGGCCGTATACGTATTACTTGTTTTCGCGACCTGTGTATGTGGAGAATGTTTAAAAGTGAATGACGTCTGGACTAGTGATGCACGTTCTGAATATTGTTATAAATGATCACTCGGCGGGGCGCGTGGGCCGAGGGTGCGGTTGGTTGGGGGGTTGGCATTGGGTCCCTGCGGCTTTCTCTGGGTGGCCGGTTGTCGGGGCGCCTCGGTGGGGCCAGCGCACCGCCTTGGGTTCCTCGGTGTGGGATGTGTCCCGTCCACCGGGCTGCTCTCGGGTGTACCCCTGGGCCCAATCCTGCCCATCGATTGATTGGGTGGGGTCCTCACCGTCACAGCAATTACAGGACACTTCTGTCAGTCTCTGTACATGCGAAACGGTGTCAATTCACTTGCATGTGTCCGCAGGCACACACCCCTGGGACTCTTTCGCTGGGTGTGGGGCCACTCACTTATTACGACAAATAACTCATGAATATGCGAACTGCTTGGGTATCCCCTCACTCACACTCTCATCCTACAGACTTCTATAATTTACATAGTCAATCCCACCACACTTCAGTTGTACAACCGGGTTCACGACCCTTGTCCTGCATGCTTCTTCTCCTGTCTTTGTCCTGTGTTTTTTTCTTGGCCCTTTTTGTTCTAAAGAACACACAATGCAGCTACAAACCACATCCGCACGACTGCATGCACCACTGTGGCGAAGCTGGTTATGGCTGACGACAAGCACATCACAACAGGTTAGGAAAAAAATAAAAGTAATACCAGTGATGTCTGTAATCCAATGTTTGATAGCCAATTAGTCGTGTGTTTTGTAGAGCGCTTCGAGGAGAATGCTCCCTGCATTACAGATTTCATGGGTTTTTATGAGCTGGAATAAACAAATAAATAGTTGAAATTGTTTAAATTCTGGGCCCTGAATCTATAATTTATCAAAGTTTAACTTTTTGATTGGAATTATGGAAATTAAGAAACTTTTCCCTGATATAAATGTTTTTTGGAAAGGGTCTGTCTATGTGCCCTGCAATTGGCTGGCAACCAGTTCAGAGTGTACATTGCCTCCTGCCTGCAGTTAGATGGGATAGGCTCCAGCATACCCGCGACCCTAAGCGGTGTAGAAAGTGGATTGATGGATAGACATTCCTGCCTCGAGTCACTGCAGTAAATAATAACAAAAATAACTGAGTAAAACACATTTATTGGCAGCAAAAAAGTAATGACAGCAGTACATTATTGATACCCATTTACAGTATGAGCATTTTAACAAAGGATTATTTCACAGCATGGCCCAGTGACATCTGCAGTCTCTCTACTAATTTTCATCTGCCTGACGTTATGTCTCAAAAGTGTTCTCTGTCAATTGACTATCTGTTGTCGTACTAGAGCGGCTCGTACTACTGGAGACAAATTCCTTGTGTTTTTTTTGGACATACTTGGCAAATAAAGTTGATTCTGATTCTGATTTGGGTGTTCCTGACAGATCTCAGACGCAGCCGTGCACATGTGGAGAAAACAAGCCACCATTATGATCATCACCCCTGCATCGATCAAGGTGTTCTGCAGATCTCGTAGCCATCTCCACTGGCAGTTCATCCGGAAAATGTTCCAAGAAAGACAGAGGGAGTATAAATTAAGAGATAAGCCAAATTTTAGTAGCCAAAATTGCAGAAACACAACAAAACAAAATTATCAAATAATGGAGTGAGACTAAGTAACAGATGAGTGTGGCGCTGAAACAATGTGCAAACAGCAACCATTGTAAAAACAAATACAAATGATGATTACAAAATGAGGTAGTAGTAGCAACATAAATAATTATTATATGGGACAATACATTTATATATTATATAGTTATAGGTGTTTTTAGAGTTGTTTGTTGTAGTCGATCTTTTTTTCTTTTTATTAAAATCCAACATACTGCTGTTACTGATATAATCATTTGTATTATTGTATTAGCATATGTAGGACTAAGCATGTGTATATATTATTACTGACTTACAATACTATAGTACTATACGGATGTTCCATAAAGTAACAGTTATATAAGATAACAAGGAAGTAGAGCGAGATCTCAGGGAAGCTGTTCTGGTTGGCCATGGTGAGCACTTATCATGCTCTCCCACTCTGTTCCATTCTTCCTCCAGCGATTATTCTAGACAAGAGACAAAATGTATTTCAGTAAAGAATGACACAACAACATTTTAACCCTAACCCAAGAAAGAAAGATAAGCACAAAGCACCATTTTACTTGTGAACAAAAAATAGGTTACCTTCTGCATCTTTGTGTTTCCTCTTCATGCGCCGTGTTTGAAAGTTTCAGAAAAAAACGCATATTTGTCCACAAGTTGAAGTTGTATTCGGACAAGGCAAATGCGAGATAGCTTTCACTGAGGTCGCCATCTTGTTTTCTGACTTGGTAAATGGAACGCTGATAACTCGGGAGTGACATCATTCCCAGCTTCGACTTTCCACTTCTGAGGTAACTGGAACGCAGCATAAGCCACAGGTGTCTGACTCAAGGCTTGAGGGCCAGATTGAGCCCGTTACATCATTTATGGCCCACTAAAGCAAATCAAGTGGGTCTACGTCATATTAGTTGCTAAATGGATTTGTTCTTGTCATTTTGGCAGAAAATTGAATTTTTTCTTCAATTATTACCGATATTACAAGCACCCCCCCCCCCACCACCAAATTCCTTCTTAACATAAACTAAACAATATTTACTGTTCAATATTTCTTCTGCTTTCAAATGAAACTTGTTAAATGTGCCATTCAAGGAAAACATTCGCTATGTGGCCTATGATGAAAATGAGTTTTACACCCCTACGTCAAAGCAACAGCATAGGGATAAGAAACGTACGGCCTGTTGGCTATATATTGTTTTCAACATTTTTGTAAGTTAAGAAAAAAGAAAAATGAAGAGTCTAGTTGCAGCGATTTAACCATGACAGATTACCATGACATGAAAATCTAGAGAAATAAAAGAAAACAATTTTTTTTTTTTTTTGCAAGTACATGGGTATTTTTTGATATTTTGTCAGTAAGTTCAAACAAAATATTGGCAATTATGCTTTCAAGCTAACAATACGCTATTCTAAAAACAAATAAAACTGTTATAAAAAGCCCTAAAACATGCATCCACTTTTTTGTCCCACTAATCGTGTTCAGAGTTGCAGGGAGCTGGAGCCTATCCCAGCCAACTTTGGGCGAGAGGCAGGCTACACCTTGGACCTGTCACCAGCCCATCAGGGGGCACATAGAGAGACAGACACCCTCTCACATTCACACCGTCACTGAGTGGGAACTGCACTTAGGCTGCCTCCACAGAAATCAGGGGAGTGAATCATTACACCATCAGACCCTAATATTAAACAATGGATGATTAAATATTAATACATCTATAGCGCTTGTCCTGTTCAAGGCTGTTGGTAAGTGGAGAGCTTATTCCAGGTGACTGGGCAAGAGGTGGGGTGCACCAATTCATATGGAACATTTTTATCATATTCCATAAATGTAGGACTGCACTTAAATGACTTCATAAAAAGTTAAATAGCCCCTGATTGTAACAAGGCTCTCTACCCCTGCAATAAAATTGAAATGCTGTTCACTACTCGGTAGCAACCAGCAGAGGGCCCAATTTATCCATGAATACTTTGCTATTTGGATGCTGTGCAAAACAGAATGCACAAAGGGCAAGTGTCTAGTTAGGTGTTAAAGGGCACATATGTAAAATTGAAGCCGTACTCAACATTGGCTCTGCAGTAGAGAGCAGAAGCAAATTTTCATTACACTGTGTAATATCCTAAAGACTGTGTGTGTGTGTATTATGGTCTTTACTGGTTCCCGATGCGGAGACTCTCCGGGGTTGTCCATGATGATCAGTTTCTTCAGGTCATCCTCGATGGTGCTCTTGTACGTCCGCCGCGGAGAGCGCAGGTCTCTCAGCGACGCTCGCAGTCGCGGTTGTCCGAACACGTTCTTTGAATTGATGTCCACCTGACTGAACAACACCACCCAAACGCAGACCGTCACTAACTGACACCCACCCAAAAAGGTTTGTCATTGCTTTTAGATACCACAAGATGGCACCAAAGCAATAGCGAAAAACAGCTATTGTTTTACAGCGAATACTGGAGGATAGGTTCCCCCAAAAATATGTGAACAGTTTGCTGCAAATATGTGGCGGTTTATGCTACAGTGGTGCCTAATGGTATGGGTAATTCGACCTATGATTTTTTTTGGGGTGATTCGAGCCATTTCTGATTCTTTTGCTTTGACTTGCAAGATAAATATTTGAAATACGTGCAGTGTATGGTGGCAGTGAAGTCAGCTACTTAACTCACTACACAACAAGCAGCAGTTTAGCAGATAGTGAACAATTCTTCAAAAATAGACTTTAAACTGTTTAATTCCACTCCCAATTGGAGTAAGTAAACATAAAACAAATGATTACACATTTTTAATTGAAAACAACCACATAATAATAAAGTCCGTTTAGCTTCATCCTAACACACGATGCAAAACACTACAGACTAATGGCATCAGTGTTATAACCCTTTAAACAGCGGCTATTTGAACACAAATGGTGGCGCAACACATGTACTACAACGACAAAAAACTACTATTACAGCAGCTTACTGAGTCAGTTGTAAAACTTTTCTTTGCATGTCCTTTATGTTATACTGCCCCAAGGTGGCCAAGGCGCACACACCAGAAGAAGCGGCAAACTGTCCATTGAATCATAATGAAACTGATCCATTCTTGTTAATTGTCATCGCTGTATGATTTTATAAAGTACTTTATAGAGTGGGGCGGCACAGTCGCCGACTGGTTAGCACATCCGCCTCACAGTTCTGAGGTTCAAATCTGGTCTCCCTGTGTGGAGTTTGCATGTTCTCCCCGTGCCTGCGTGGGTTTTCTCCAGGTACTCCAGTTTCCTCCCACATTCCAAAAACATGCATGGTAGTTTAATTAAAGTCTCTAAATTGCCTGTAGGTGCAAATGGTTGTTTGCCTAAATGTGCCATGCGATTGGCCGGCAACCAGTTCACGGTGTACACCGCCTCTCGCCCGGCCGGAGTCAGCTGGGATAGGCGCCAGCACATCTGCGACCCTATTGAGGGTAAGCGGCTCAGAAAATGGATGGACGGACTTTATAGAGTGCTATTTTTCTCAGGAGGCCAGAACAGATTTATGGCATTTCGATTCATTTCAGTGGGGAAAGACGAGTGTTTTCCGTTATGAGCGTTGTCATTGAACGAATTAAACTCAATTTCTGGGCACCACTGTAACAACATTCACACAAAACCAGTTTGATATCATAGGAGGTATTAATGAATGAGAAAACCAAACGTACGTCTTGCTGTTGCTGTTGTCAGAGCTGGACGAAGTTTTTGCATTGGAAGGCGACGGGCTGACATCTTCAGGCTGCCAGTCACTTTGTCTGCTCTTTCCGTAAAAGGCCTTGGGGGCGGAGCTAGACAGAGGGGCGGAGATCAGGTGGGCCGAAGTGGGCGTAGTGGTCGAGGCGCGGATGGGCCGTGCTTTGTCCACCGTGGGTGTCTTGTAACCCTGAGGTGTGTAGGCTCTGGAACACATTGCAACACATTAAATTAGGGATGGAGAAACCAAGGCTTTCTGAAGCAATGAATCACTTTGAGACAATTGTCTTAAAATGATTCACTGCTTCAAAGCATTTTGACACACTTAAAAAGAGCTCATCTCTGTGTCTTGCTTTTCAAAGGAAGCGTTGACAAAGCTTCTGTCATGTGTCTCACTGTTGCATGTGTTTTATCGCGACCTAGTTGTCTATCATTGTGTTCTTCGGTAGATAAATGCTCCAAAGTGACTATTACAATCATGTGATATCTCATAATGCAGTAGGTGCCTACAAATTGGGAGGTAAATCTGCATTTTTAAAAATGTTTTACAAGTTGTATCAAAATCAAATGTATTTATATAGAGCACTCTTCATACATTCATCCATGGCTTTAACCCACTCTTTTGAGTTTGCTGACCTCATAGCCCTTTGAAAGGTAACATGAAAGTAAAATGCTTGTGAAACAGGGATATTGACTGCTAGTCCCTGGCAAATGGGTCATGGGGTCATGAAGAACTGTTATTTTTATACAACTGTTTGTCCGTGTCGTCTCTGGGTCGCAATGGTCGCAACATCAAAGATGTGTTTTTGCTATATGTAAGATATAAAGCCAACAGACCATCTGTATACAACTTTTGAGTAACGGTGGTCGTCATACGCGGTGCAACCACATAAGGACTCGAGCACGCGCCACCACCGTCCTCACAGATTGAGTGCTGAATGCACTACCGCTTGGCTAAAAACTCCGGACTGCAACAGCATCTCACTGTGCGTGCATCACTTTAAACAACTGATTGTAAATTAAATATTTTTTTCTCTCCCTTGCTCGTTTGTTGAAAATGATAGCAATGTACTTGATCCAAATAGCCTTCCTTAGGAGAGAGATTCTGATACATTTGAAGGGGTTTTGAATGAGCTATTGCCACGCCCACCCAGTTCGACACTGCTGTGACATTCGAGGCCTCGTTCGCAGTGACCACATGATTTTCGGCATGTTTGAACCAAGTGACGAAACACTGTCGCCACTCTTGTGCTTCATTTGGTCAATCAGATTTGAGCAGAAAGGCTCGAGCATAACATCACTACATGTATAGAAAGGCTGGTCAATGTGGCCTTAAAATAAAATCTCTCCACCCGACCCCCCCGCCCCACCAAGAATCCGAAAACTATAGAAATTCTTTGTGTGTTTTGGAACATACTTGGCCAATAAAGCTGATTCTCATGAACGACTTTAATCAATTATTTCCCCCTTCACTTATAGAAAAACAAATGTCAATGACATTATTCAAAACAAGTTTTGCCTTTTTTTTTTTCTTTCCTTCTAATATTTGCTTCATTTCTCATGATAGAAAACAAGCTTTGAAACAGTTTTTCCCCTCCAGCATTAACTGTCACAAAATATTAGCGACTTGGAAGCACATACTTCTGATAAAAAAATAAATAATTCCAAGATAATCACGGCTTGTATTTGTCAACTAGCTAAACTTTGTTCTCACCTATGTTGTGAAAGCAGTGCACATTTAGCAAGGACGTGCTTTGAACTACGGAAGAGATTAAAATAAGAATTCGTCCTGACATATAAACTTAAATTACAGTAATTTCTCGTGTATGATGCGCACCCATGTATAATACGCACCCCCAAAGTTGCTCTCAAAATTCTGGAAAACCCTTCTACCTATGTATAATGCATTTTTACAATGGATGATTTTGCTTTTACCCATATGATCAAAACACAAAATATTATCTGTGTTTTGTTAGTTTTTTAAAAGAATAATTCTTAATTTAAGCACTTTATTTGAACACGTAATACTTTTTTTTTAATTTACTTGCTCTTATTTTGAAATTCACAGCCCTACTTTTATTTAGTAAATTAGAAAACACACAGTTGTGCTCATATGTTTGATTACCCAGAGAGAATTTGTAAGATGGGTACAATTCTTTAAAGAAAACATGAAGGACCAGGCGAACCACATTTAATTTTGTTTTAATGAATAGTAATTATAATTTTAATTGGTTAAATCGGGGTCCATTTAATCGAGGTTCCGCTGTATTGTGTTTTAAAATAATTCATTCATTTTCCGTATCGCTTATCCTCACTAGGGTCGTGAGCGTGCTGGAGCCTATCCCAGCTATCTTCGGGCGAGAGGCGGGGTACACCCTGAACTGGTTGCCAACCAATTGCAGGGGACATACAAACAAACAACGATTCACACTCACATTCACACCCACGGGCAATTTAGAGTCTTCAATTAACCTACCATGCATGTTTTTGGGATGTGGGAGGAAACCGGAGTACCCGGAGAAAACCCACGCAGGCACCGGGAGAACATGCAAACTCCACACAGGCGAGGCCAGATTTGAACCCGGGTCCTCAGAACTGTGAGGCGGATGTGATAACCAGTAGGCCACCGTGCCACTTTTTACAATAATACTCAACTTTATTTATAATTTCATATGCACCTGTGGCTAAAAGGCGAAGCATGGAGAGTGTCTGTCGTCGAAACGCACAAGAACTATCATTGCCAAATATAATTGCTCAAATATCCACACACTCTGCTTTATTCTCACCCGTTTCCCTTCTTGGCATTGTTATTAAATAGCTACAGCTGCCAGAGTAATCCCCTTTTTCCTTGACAATCATGCCATGTTGTTTGTTGTGCAATGAAATCATATATATGTGGTGCAACTTTTGGTAGGTGTGCGAGGGTCAATCGGCAGATGTGCAAGGGTGAGTTGCAGATTGTAATGTGTTCGCAACTGTTCAGTTCAGTCACGTCACTCAGTGTGCGGCGGGCCTAACATAGACCACAGTGACTTGTATTATTACCTTGGTTTGAAAGCATCCATTTTTTCAGCACTGGATCCAGGAGGCGGGAACGTCCGAGTGCGGTACCCTTTGTTCTGACTGGCCGCAGCCGAAGTGCCGGGTGACGACTCCCGTCTTTTGGCGTCCCCCCTGCCGCCACTACTCCTTCCCACAGATACCTCCTGGTTGTAGGCGACAGCGCCGTGCGAGGGTTTGTGGGGCTGGCCGCCGGAAACGTGGCGACTGTTGTGATTGTTGTAATGGGCTGGCGCATCGATGCCGCTGTCGTTGGATCCGCCCTTGTTGAGAGGGTCCGGATCTACCTCTGCGGAATCGCCGGGGAAACCCCCGTTGCCCCTGTCGCCTGCGGGTCCTCCGTCGGACCAGCGCTCGTCGCTGTGGCTGCTGGAGGCGTTGCTGGACAGCGTGTTGCTGCTGGAGTGGCTGGAGTATTGAGTCTCACCCTGTAGCACAAACAGAAGAGGTGAAGTCAGGACGTTGACAGAGTCACAAGTGCTAATGGCGACTCAAACCTTTGAGTGTCTGTTTGGAGAGTCTTTCCCTTGGACATCCTGTCTCAGTCTCCTCTGACCTCCTCCTCCTCCACCAGCCTGCACCCTGGACGACGAAGCTGGAACATGCCAGAGGGGTTCTAAATGCAAAACAAAGAAACATTGGTCTTGGTCAGGTTCTAAACGGATTTAAAGAGCTCTATTGCACCTTTCAAGTTCATATTTAATTGACACACTGAAAATAAAAATAGTAAAATAAAAAATTATTACGCTTAAGTCGACAAAGGTAAAAAAAAATATCCATGATTTAAGTCAAACGTGCTTTGAACTACGAAAGAGATTAAAATACGAATTCGTCGTGACATATAAACTCAAATTACAGCAATGTCTGGTGTATAATGCGCACCCATGTATAATACGCGCCCTCAAAATTCCGGAAAACCCTTCTACCTATGTATAATGCATTTTTACAATGGATGATTTTGCTTCTACCCATATGATCAAAACATGAAGAATAATTCTTAAGTTAAGCACTTTATTTGAACACGTAATATTTTTTTATTTACTTGCTCTTATTTTGAAATTCACAGCCCTACTTTTATTTAGTAAATTAGAAAAGACACAGTTCTGCTCATGTTTGATTACCCAGGCAGAATTTGTAATATGGGTACAATTCTTTAAAGAAAACATGAAGGCCCAGGCGAACCACATTTAAATATTAAAATATTATATTATTATATATATTATTAAATATTATGACAATAATGTCAGAAAAAAGAATAAAGTCATACTATGACAATAAAGACTTGATTTAATGAGAACAAAGTCATATTAGGACAATAAAGGCTTAAATTTAAGAGAATAAAGTCATCCTATTATAAGAAAACAGTTCCAATTTTATAGAGAATAAAAGATTTAATATGAAATTGAACACCCAGTTGAGAAGTTGCGTTGACCTTTCTTGCATGCCATCCATTTTTCATATACATACAAAATACAGTGAAAAAAGGCTGTTTGAACATTTTATGTGAATTTTGAAGACATTTTCTGCTTAAGAAATGCACAATAGAAATGTAATTAATCCGTTTCAGGATTCATATTTTCACAATACAGTGGACCACCGCCAATCGTGGGGGATAGGGACCGGACCGCAAATAGCGCAAATCTGCAAAATAATTGACACTCATTATAATTTGGCCAATAAGCGTTTTCAGGGTTCCCCCTCCAAAAAAAAGAACAAAGAGAAAAATGGGGGGAAATATGGGAAAGAAATGTAAAGAAAATATGAAAAAAAAAAACCTCTGTGAATAGGTGATTCCGTGGGTGCCATGAGTATGTGGCTGTACACTTTAATATTAATATTTTATTTCTATTAAGCGCTATTATCAAGATACTCAGCTCTGTTCTTGTTTGACTATATTATACAGTTGTCCCACTATTGAACTGTACCGTTGATGTCGAACCTGGAAAATATGTTGCACATTAAAAATGCAGGCCAGTTGTACTCTGGGGTACGACAGCTTACCCGTTTTGCAGCGCTCCATGGTGCTCTCCTGACTGGTGAATCCCGACGACGATTCTCCACTGGACACGATGTCTATGCTGAGGTGGGGCTCATAGGGCAGCAGGGAGCGCTGTCCTGTGCCGTATCTGCACGGAGCACAAAAGAGTGCAACATGCTGACCATAGTCATAGACACTGCAAACACATGTAACATACAAAACACAGTATACATTTTAAATGACTTGAAATGTCCCAACTTCTACAGACATTTGCTTCCTTTTTTGCATCTCAGTTGAATAAAAACCTGTTCCGTAATGAATCACCCGAGGATTCTTCCACTAGATTGCTAGCACTCAGCTGTAGACCTAATGTGCTGCAATTATACACACTAGTGTAATTCATCTGTGTGCTGACTTGTGACATAATATATAAGACAACTTTCACACCGCAGGGCATGATGACCAATTCAGATTTTTTAATTTAATCCGATCGTTTTGTGTAGTCGTTCACATTACAAAAAAAAACGCGATTTCTACTAGAGACAGAGTGCGTCCGTGACATCACACGCATGTGCACAAACACGAGGCGCCATGTTGACAGAAGTAAAACGGCCCCTTGCGTAGGTCTCATCTTGACGCATTTGTGTTTTTTTCCAGGATTTTGTGCAACTGGCGCAACATGATCTTTTTGCCACCAACTGTTTTCTGCTCCTTAGTCTGCCGTTAGCTTTTGCCGCATTTCTGTTTTGTCGAATAATTGTGATGTTCGTCGCCGTTTGATGACGTATATTGTAAATCGGATGAGCGCGCCGTGAGCGTCCATAATGCACTCCAATTTATATCCACATTCGAAAGAGGCCTGGGTCGTAGGAAAAAATTGTACTGTTCACATTGACATGAAAAGAAATCAGATACATGTCACAATGGGCAAAAACAAAAACAAAAAAAAACAAAATATCAGAATTGACCCACCCACCTGTCAGGCGAATGTTTGTAGCGCACAAAGGGCCCCGGTGTGATTCCGGGCGGCCCCATGGTGGAGAGGCCCACCAGGCCCGAGGAGGGCGATGAGAAGCTGGCTGAGGGGTTTCTGTAAGGCAGCACTCTGTCACCCCCTGCAGGAGATATGTTGTAGTGGTTCTCTGGGTAGCTGACCGGCCTGAGCAGGCACACACAAGAGAGACGAGAGGTGAACTAAACATAGAGAGTGAATGAACATGGCTTGAGTTTATTTGTGTTAAAATGAAAAAAGAGGTTCAAGAAAAGTTGGCGATGGACACAGTAAGGCCCGTCCGTCCACTGCACACTGAGTGATGCGGCCGAAGGTGACTGAAGTGAATCCTTGTGAAAAATTACAGTTGCCGACTCTTCGCCGCACACCATCCGATTTAGCACCGTATACCTACCGGCTCACTATAACAGAAAAACTGCGATTAAAAAAACGGGTTTTGAGGCTCCACATAGACTTAGCAAAAAATAAAGGAAATAGTGTGGATATTTTGAGAAGCTGTTCAGCGACAGACTCTTCACGCTTCGCTTTCTAGCCACAGGTGCATATGAAACTGTAAATATAGTAAAAAAAATTTGAAAAACCCAATACATAGTATATTATATTTATTATACATAGATCATTTTACACTTGAGCCTATGTGAGTCCCAGGATGCCCATGTCTGGAAACAATGAGTTCAAGCCCTGGAACAATGAGTCTCTGCAACTTATCATCGCAGAAGACAGATACAGTAATCCTCCGCTATATCATGGTTCTTGTGTCGCTATAGTGCAGATTTTTATTACAGTTGTTACTCTATTTTTGTTTCTTCAATATATTTGTGTTATTCATTGCTCTTGCTCACTCTCAATATATTACGGTATGTTTCGGCCTGCCTAAATAGCAAATATTGTAGGACGATATAAATAAATGACAGTATCATTGATGTTTTTTTTAATGCCACTGATATAATGATATTATAGAAGTACATCCTTTTTAGGAACAATTAACCTTTCATTCTAAAGAATATTGGCATTGTAATGTAGAACAATAAATAAAGTATCTTGTCGGTGCAGCACGTTGACAATAGCACCTTCGGTCGCAGCCAAAAGGCAAAGGAAGGTGCTAACTATCGATGGTGGAATGTCTGTTTATAAGAATCTTCTCGCCCAGAAAAAAAAAGAGCGGCAACAACTACCTATAACTATGTTCTTCTCTCGGAAAAAGACAGCGGAGCGACGTCAGGACGAAGAGGGACGGTCAGCGGAAGCGTGAAATACGCGCGAGTCACAATTAATAAGTTCTTATGCTTCCAACCTCATACGTTGTTCATTAAAATTAATATTCGTTATTTCAAAAACATTTCATCATTATTTGTCAGAAAATGTTTACATTTTTATTTCTTAAAACAAATGTTTGGGCCTTCAAACAGGTTTTGACCTTTGTTTCATTATACAATATTATTAACAATAATAATAATAATAATAATGTACTTATTTTTATTACAAAGGTTTGAACTTTGAGCGTGTTTAAACGAGAGAAATGTGAGAAAATGTTAATGGTGAGGTTTACAGCCTTAAAACACTATAATAATTGTAAAAAATAAAGTTTCCTACTTTGCGGATTTGACCTATCGCGGGTTATTTTTGGAATGTAATCCCCACGATAAACGAGGGAACACTATAACTTTCCCTAGTTTCCCAGTTGTGTGCATCGAGGGACCAAATGCCGTTCTACCAGCGGCTTCCTGTGTCATGAGTGGCGAGGCGGGTGTTACCACAACAATGAAAATATCGAGTCCAGAAAAAACTACCGTCTGCCACCAAGACAGGACTCCTTTGATTTGTTGTGTGTGGAAGCTCTTCAACACACACACACACACACACACACATACACAGGGCGGATATTAAGCCATGCGTCTGGATGCAGATTGAAATCAGTTGATGCCTCCCTGCTAATTTTTTTTGTCTCAGACCCAAGACGCACATCAAACGAGATCCCTAATTATATTAATGTATTATGCGATCAAGGCGCTGCAGGAGCTACAGGACACCATTAACTCTGCAATCCAAACTCACAGGGGCATTTTATGTGGTTGCAGGACTACTTTAATCACATAAAACTGACAGACACTTTCCCCAGATTTCACCAGCATGTCACCATACCCACATGGGGGAATAATACACTGCACTGCGTGTACACAAACTTACGCAGGCCATAAATCGCCGTCTCCCACCCGCACCTCTGCTTCTCCGACCACATTTCCATTCTGCTGGCACCAGCCTATAGAGTCCAATGGGGAAATGGTCCGAGCACACAATCAGAACTGTCACTGTGTGGCAAAAGTTGAACATTCTAGGGCTGAGCCCATCACTGGAAAACTGGGTCTTGGACTTCCTGACCAACAGATCACAGACTGTCAAGATTCACAACACCATCTCTTCCTCCATCACCCTCAGCACCGGCTCCCCCCAGGGCTGTGTGGTGAGCCCCCTCCTGTCCACACAATCTATGACTGCTCAGTGAAATTCCCAAACTGTCATATAGTGAAGTTTGTGGACGACACAGCAGTAGTGGGATGCATCACAAACAACAATGAGTCAGAGTACAGAGAGGAGGTGGAACATCTTGTGGAATGGTGCAAAGACATTAATCTTTGCATCGATGTGAAGAAGACCAAGGAGATTGTGGTGTACTTCAGGAGGGACAGACACCCCCCCCTGCACATCAGAGGAGCATCAGTGGAAGTACCTTGGGGTCTATCTATCCAAGGATCTTACCTGGACCCAAAACACTTTGTCTGCTCAAGAAGGAACGTCTGTCTCTACTTCCACCACAGGCTGTGATGTGCTGGACTGGGGAGATTAGCGTGTCCTCAGCAACTGCATCACAGTGTGACACAGCAGCTGCTCGGCTGCAGAGAGGAAGGCACTACAAAGGATGGTAAAGACTGCTCAGATTGTGAGGGGCAGTCTTCCTACCATCACAGACATCTTCATGAGCAGATGCAGAAAGAGGGCTCTATGCATCATCAAGGAATCAACCCAACCCGCACACCCTCTCTTCCATCCTATCCCCTGAGGAAGGAGGCTACGGAGCATCCGGTGCAGGACCACCAGGCTGAGGAGGAACATCTTATTTCCGGAATCTGTTAGTCTATTAAACTTGGACAGTGCTCTTATAGCCCCGACATCAGCCCCCCAGTCCTAGTCAACCCTGCACAATGAACACTATTGTTTTTTAGTACAAATGACAATGTAAATATGTGCAATTCAAGCCTATTGCACTTTATTTGATATTTTCTTAATCTATTCAAATTTCACAAATCTCTGGATTTATTGGGATAATCTGGGACCGCGGGTTTTATAGTTCGTGCCATATCATATGCAAATGTGTGGTGGTCGCTGTTGGATGATCGACTTTGTCATCTGACTTGCGGCTGCATGTCTTGGACACTCGGGTGAAGAGAGGGGCGGAGCTGTCAACTGATCACCACCTGGTGATGAGTTGGCTCCAATGGTGGGGGGAAGATGCCGGTCCGACCTGGCAGGCCCAAACGTATTGTGAGGGTCTGCTGGGAACGTCTGGCAGAATCCCCTATCAGAAGGAGTTTCAACTCACACCCCCGGCAGAACTTCACCCACGTCTCGGGGGAGGCAGGGGACATTGAGTCCGAGTGGACCAAGTTCCGCGCCTCTATTGCCAAGGCGGCCGACCGGAGCTGTGGCCGTATGGTGGTCGGTGCCTGTCGTTGCGGCAAGCCCCAAACCCGTTGGTGGACACCAACGGTGAGGGATGCCGTCAAGATGAAGAAGTAGTCCTATCGGGCCTTTTTGGCCTGTGGGAGTCCTGAGGCAACTGATGGGTACCGGCTGGCCAAGCAGAATGCAGCTTTGGTGGTCGCTGAGCAAAAACTCGGGCGTGGGAGGAGTTCGGCGAAGCCATGGAGAACGACCTCCAGACGGCTTCGAGGAAATTCTGGTCCAACATCCGGCGTCTCAGGAGGGGGAAGCAGTGCACCATCAACACTGTGTATAGTGGGGATGGGCGCTGCTGACCTCGACTCGGGACGTTGTGAGTCAGTGGGGCGAATACTTCGAAGACCTCCTCAATTCCAAAGACACGCCTTCCCATGAGGAAGCAGAGTCTGGGGTCTCTGAGGCGGGCTCTCCTATCTCTGGGGTTGAGGTCACCGAGGTGGTGGCGAGGCCCCGGGGGTGGATGAGATTTGTCTGGCGTTCCTAAAGGCTTTGGATGTTGTAGGGCTGTCCTGGTTGACACGCCTCTGCAACATCGCGTGGACATCGGGGACAGTGCCTCTGGATTGGCAGACTGGGGTGGTGGTCCCCCTTTTTAAGAAGGGGGACCGAAGGGTGTGTTCCAACTACAGGGGGATCACACTGCTCAGCCTCCCTGGTAAGGTCTATTCAGGGGTGCTGGAGAGGAGGGTCCGTCGGGAAGTCGAATCTTCAGATTCAGGAGGAGCAGTGTGGTTTTCGTCCTGGGCGTGGAACAGTGGAACAGCTCTTCACCCACGGCAGTGTCCTCGAGGGTGCATGGGAGTTCGCCCAACCAGTCTACATGTCTTTTGTGGATTTGGAGAAGGCGTTCGACCCCGTCTCTCGCGGAGTCCTGTGGGGGGTGCTTCGGGAGTATGGGTTATCGAACCCCCTGATACGGGCAGTCCCTGTACGACCTGTGTCAGTGTTTGGTACGCATTGCCGGCAGTAAGTCAGACTCGTTTCCAGTGATGTTTGGACTCCGCCAAGGCTGTCCTTTGTCACCGTTTCTGTTCATAACTTTTATGGACAGAATTTCTCGGTGCAGCCGAGGCGTAGAGAGTGTCTAGTTTGGTGGCCTCAGTATTGCATCTTTGCTTTTTGCATATGATGTGGTTCTGTTGGCTTCATCTAGCCATGATCTCCAACTCTCACTGGAGCGGTTCGGAGCAGAGTGTGAAGTGGCTGGGATGAGACTCAGCACCTCTAAATCTGAGACCATGGTCCTCAGTCGGGAAAGGGTGGAGTGCCCTCTCCAGGTCTGGGATGAGATCCTTCCCCAAGTGGAAGAGTTCAAATATCTTGGGGTCTTGTTCACGAGTGAGGGAAGAATGGAATGAGAGATCGACAGGCGGATCGGTGCAGCGTCTGCAGTGATGCTGACTTTGTATCGGTCCGTTGTGGTGAAGAAGGAGCTAAGCCGAAAGGCGAAGCTCTATATTTACCGGTCGATCTACGGTCCTACCCTCACCTATGGTCACGAGCTGTGGGTCGTGACCGAAAGAACAAGATCCCGGATAGAAGCGGCCCAAATTAGTTTCCTCCGCAGGGTGTCCGGGCTCTCCCTTAGAAATAGGGTGAGAAGCTCGGTCATCCGGGAGGGGCTCAGAGTAGAGCCGCTGCTCCTCCGCATTGAGAGGAGCCAGATGAGGTGGCTCGGGCATCATGCCTCCCGGACGCCTCCCTGGTGAGGTGTTCCGGGCACGTCCCACCGGGAGGAGACCCTGGGGACGCCCAAGACACACTGGAGAGACTACGTCTCTCGGCTTGCCTGGGAACGCCTCGGGATCCCCTCGGAAGAGCTGGAGGAAGTGGCTGTGGAGAGGGAAGTCTGGGCCTCCCTGCTGAAGCTACTGCCCCCGCGACCTGACCTCGGATCAGCGGAAGACAATGGATGGATGGTGGTAGAGAAAATTTTATTCCTTGAATCCCTTGAATTGGTATAGCTGTGAGAGGCAGGGTACATCTTGGAGTGGTCTCCAGCCAATCACAGGGCACGTATAAACAAACAACCATTTACAGTCACATTCACACAAAATGACAATTTAAAGTCTTCAATGAACCAAACATGGATGCATGTTTTTGGAATGTGGGAGAACGCCAGTTTCGACCCTGAAACAACACAGGAACACAGGTCGTATTCATTGCTACATGCTGATCCTCATGTTTAAGTTAATATTGATGAATGCTGTTATCATTCATTAACGCCAGGGTTCGCACTGCCCATATTCCACCTCGCCAGTGGCTAATTGAAACAGGATGTGGCGAAGCGAATGTTGTCCACGTTAGCCACGCTGGTGAATCAAATTCACCTGCATTAAAAGCCCTTCCTGATAAAAGTTAAAAGTGAGCGAGCTCATTCTGCCGTGTATGAGCGGTGTTAGTGGTTTAGTTTCCCCCCATTTGTAAAATGGTGCAATCTGCCATCCAGCCGCTGCTCGCTATAAGCAGTCAGGCTCACGGGCTGTCCCAGCTGCAGGAAGCGGCGCATCGGGGAAGACAAGACCTGATGCCTCTTGGCACCGAATTGAAGCATGCATACTACAGGTCATTTGGGGTCCTAAGGCAGACATAGTGACGCCCCCACCCTCCTTTTGTAATTTAGACCACTTTGTCCTGCTTTTGAAATCTGTAACAATTATCTGACAGCTAAAGTTATCCATCCATCCATCCATTTTCTGTACTGCTTATCCTCAATAGGGTCGCGGGCGTGCTGGAGCCTATCCCAGCAGACTGTCGCCAGCCTATTGCAACCATTTGCAATCACATTTACACCTACGGGCAATTTAGAGTTTTCAATCAACCTACCATGCATGTTTTTGGGATGTGGGAGGGGACTGGAGTACCCGGAGAAAACCCACACAAGCTCGGGCAGAACATGCAAACTCCACACAGGTGGGGCCGGATTTGAACACCGGTCCTCAGAACTGTGAGGCAGATGTGCTAACCAGTATCCCACCGTGACGCTCAGCTAAAGTTAGTCTACTAATATTTACCAAAGATTTAGAATATGAACGTTCAACTAAAGTTTAAATTTGGGAAATTCCCTTAAGATCCCTCATTTAACATAGTTTACCATGGGCAGCACGGTGGGCGACTGGTTAGAGCGTCAGCCTCACAGTTCTGAGGACCCGGGTTCAATCCACAGCCCCGTCTGTGTGGAGTTTGCATGTTCTCCCCGTGCCTGCGTGGGTTTTCTCCGGGCACTCCGGTTTCCTCCCACATCCGAAAGAAAAACATACATTAATTGGAGACTCTAAATTGCCCGTAGGTGTGACTGTGAGTGCGACTGGTTGTTTGTTTGTATGTGCCCTGCGACTGGCTGGCAACCAGTTCAGGGTGTACCCCGCCTCCTGCCCGATGACAACTGGGATAGGCTCAAGCACGCCCGCGACCCTAGTGAGGAGAAGCGGCACAGAAAATGGATGGATGGATAGTTTACCATTTCAACTGCTTTTGTACTCACATCTTGGTGATGAAAAGCGTCGCTCGTGTCACTCTCCATTTGATCTCTGTACTCGGCTGACAGAGAGCAGTGCTACTGCTACTGACAAGAGCATCATTATACAGTATTACATTTTTACAAGGCATGAAGTTAACTCAAGAAGTCAATATTCTACTGTGATGGAACATTTTTGTTTTTACAATTCTTATCAATTCATCATAACATTTACATGCCCTACAGGAAAGAGTTATTTGTTGGCTGTATCCAGTGTTGTGTTTGTAACACGATAGAATAATGTATTTCTTGTGTTCAGTTCATAATGCCCACAATAAACCTCCTCCTGAAAAGCCGCATGCTAAATCGCAATCTTTGTTTAGAAGAAACACCAAAAAAAACAATCTCGCAATTAGAGTATTTTCCCGAAGTCGTTCAGCCGCAAACCTGATTGATGACTAGGTATTTTTAATTGGGCCCACACCGTTAAAGCTTAATGGCGTGCCTGTGACGAGGACTGGCAAAGTGTGACTAAAGGTTTAGCCACATAAACACACGTGATGTTGTGGCTAACTACAAACAAGTGTGGCTAGAAGATTTGTATACTGTTTAGCCACATTGGCTAAGAGGTTTTATGACCCAGTAATAATATAAAATAAACATAATAACATAAAATAATAATAATATATATTATTAATATAGCATCATGGTGTCTCTCTCACCTCTTGGAGTTGAAGTGCTGAGGCTCCCTGTAAGGAACAGGCATTAATGTCTTGTGGGAGGAACGCAGAGGCGGTGGTGGGGGGCCCATGGGGGCCCACCGCTGCGGGTTGGGGGTGCCGTGCAGCCCCTGAGGGACGGGCGGGCTGTCCCAGCGCCAACCCGTGCGAGGGGAGGGTCGGTAGCCCGCGGCCAAAGGCTCAGCTTCAGGCTTCTGCTCCATGGTCTTCATCTCGTGCTCCTCTGTGCAGCCCCTGAAACAGTCACAAACACACGGCAACTCACTCATGTTCATAAGCTTTCCACTCAAATCCATTTGCTTCTCTTTCAATAAAGAACAGCACTGCATATTAAAACTCTCTGTCATGTGCTCATAGCACACTGTTGACAGCAGACACATAATGGCAGCCACTAATGAGCTCTCCTGACACTGACAGGTGCAGAATGAGAGGAGAGGAAACCGATTATTGGTACCGCAGGACTCCATCTCCCCTACTGAGAGACAGAGGTCAAGTATGTACGTGTAAATTGCGGTCCAATCAAATCAAAGGGCTCTTTATACTAGGCCTCGGTATATACAGTAGATTTTCTACTGTATGTGGTCATTGTCACAATGAGATTAGTGCAAACTTTATTAAACAACAAAGTCAAATCTTAAATGAAAAGTGGCTGAAATTTATTCTCATCAAAAATAGTGACCATACTGTCAAAAGCTCCCATGTCGGGTGCACACACACAAAAAATGCCCCCCAGCCTCAACAATATCTTAATATCAGTCCGATTAGAGCAGACTCAAGTCAAACCTTAAATGAACAGTGGCTGACATTTATACTCATCAATAATAGTGAACATACTGTCAGATCTCCCAAGTAGCGGGTGTACATCTTAATTGCTTCCCATCTTTATTTCAATCAGATGAGAGCAGATTTTTATTAATAACTACTAAGGTAAAATGTTAAATGAAAAGTATCGGACCTTTATTCTAAGCATTAAAAGGGAACAAACAGTACTGTCAGAGCTCCTACGTAGCAGTTGTAAATCTCAACAAAAAGATCCCCAATTTAAACGCATCACAGATTAATCCAGACTTTATTAAAAGCAAAAGTCATCAATAATAGTGAATATAGTGTCAAAGCTCCAATGTAGCAGGTGTATATTTCAACAAAAATCTCCCGCAGGTTAAATGCTTACCATCTTTATTTCAATCAAATTAGTGCAGACTTTATAAAAACAGAAAAGTAAATGTATATTTCTATGTAGTGGCTGTACATCTAGACAAAAAAGGTGCCCGAGCTTTAACATTTGTCATGGTTATTTCATTCATAGATTATATAATAGCTGAGTAAATGGCATCTATTATTCATAGATGGTTTAGGACCAGAGAAGACATTACTCTCAACTCGAGGGTTTAGTTGAACAACAAGACACACTAACTCACCTACCAAGCTTTGTCATTGAAGCTATTTTGATTGTAGATATATCTTTTTAAAAAAAGATAAAGAATAATGTTAATTGTGTGAAATCCTTTTAATTTTAATTGCTGATTCATAGTGCCTTGAAGCGTCTAGGCATTTTCTATGTGCTTATCCTCATTAGGGTCACAGGTGAGCTGGAAACTATCCTAGCTGACTTTGGGCAACCCGAACTCGTCGCCAGCAAATCACAGAGCACGTATAGACAAATGACCATTCGCACACACTCCACTGGACAATTTACAGTCTTTGATGAATCTAACATGCATGTTTTTCAATTTGGCACGAGGTACTCAGCGAAAACCCTCACAAGCAAGGGGCGAACATGCAAACTCAACACACGAAGGCCTGAGCCAAGGTTCGAACGAGGGACCTCTCGACGAAAGGCAGAAGTGCTCACTACTACAACACTTTGCTGTTGCCTGAAAGTACAGTTGTGCCTTGTGACGCGAGTGACCCAATTAATGATTTTTTTTTTTTAGATGCGAGCCGACAAGCTTTGATTTACGAGCGCAAACTTGAGACACGAGCGCTGTATGGTGACAGGGGACTCAACTCACTTTACAACAAAAAACTATAAAATCCTTTCAGAATCGATTATCCTATAGATATTTCATCGAGGGCGGCATGGTGGGCGACTGGTTAGCACATCTGCTTCACAATTCTGAGGACCCGGGTACAAATCCGGCCTCGCTGGTGTGGAGTTTGCATGTTCTCTCCGTGACTGTATGAGTTTTCGCCGGGTACTCCGGTTTCCTCCCTCATTCCAAAAACATGCATGGTAGGTTAACTGAAGACTTTAAATTGCCCGTAGGTGTGAATTTGAGTGTGAATGGTTGGTTGTTTGTTTATATGTGCCCTGCAATTGGCTGGCGACCAGTTCAGGGTATACGCCGCCTCTCGCCCACAGTCTGCTGGAATAGACGTCAGCACGCCCGCGACCCTATTGAGGATAAGCGGTACGGAAGATGAATGAATATTTCATCGAGTACTTAAGTAATTTCCCCGCCCCAGCAACATTTCAGCAGAAAGCATTAGTAAATATTCTTAAAAAAATATTTTTTTTAAAAAAGGCTTCAAGCTGTTTATTGGCACTCTCAACTACTGCCAAACTAAACATAAAACATAAGGTTAATTCTTCACATTCCATTTCATTATATTACTTTGTTTTTATAAAGTACAATATTATAGAGTACCTTTTACATTCAAGATGATTTGAGATGTGAGTGTTTTGAGTTACGAGTATAGCCATGGAACAAATTAAACGCGTATCTTAAGGCACCACTGTATTGAAGCAAAATGGAGTGCACTACTCAGCTGCAACAGCAGAGGCGCTGTTGATTCAGTCTCAACCAGTTTACTTTCTGACCAAGAACAGGATGACGTCAGCTATGCAAAGTTGAGCGACATCCGACCTGTGCTGTAAAGAAAAAAAAAGATCATTGTGCAATTGTGTGGAAAAAATTTCAGGAAATGTATGGTATAACGGACTGCTGACCTGACAAAACGAGGTTTTCAACAAGACTTTTGAGTGAAAAAGCATTTTTGTTCTGTTCTGACCAAACGTTGCAGTTTCTTTATGCAGATATGATCCAAATAATTCTAAAACCGATACATTTAAATCCCACTTGGCACAACAAGTGATTTACATCTGTTGTATTTGGCTGGATACATTTTGCTCAGGTGAATCCAGGTGTTTGGTTACGTTAAGCCTTCTAATATGCATCATGCAAATTCAATTTAAATTCCATACAATATACTACATAAAGAGAAATGACTTAGAAGACATCTATCTAACATTGTTGTATTTCGCTTTCTTGCTTTGTCAAAGTAGTCGGTACATACCCAAAGCTCCGACACATGCACACACGGAGGGTTTCTTCCCACGCAGCTGGCACTCCCTCAACGTGCACGCAAGGTTATAGCCACTATCGCCATCTATCACACCTTTTCTTCCGCCGTATCCGTCAGTCTCCGAAACCGAGGCTTAGCGGAGGCAAGTCCTGCTCTCCTCTCTATATCCATTCCGCCCACTCCCTTTCACACTCGTTCTGCTCCGTTGAGACATGTTGTCCTCCTCTCGGCGGGCGCCGCCTTCCTCTCACTTTATCCCTCCCTCTTTTCCCGCAAAGCATTTTTAATTAATCACATCCACTCGCTCGAATTATTTATTTATTTTTAGTTGCCTTTTCCCCCTCCCTCCTGTGGATTCAAGGCCTTAATCTCATGCAATCGGCTTGCCTGGCACATAACTCCAAATGCGCAGGAGAACAGACAGAAAGAGAGGAAGGGGGACCAGTGAAATACAAGGCTCTTAATTACTAGCTGTACCAATGCCACAAAGTGTGTGTGTTTTTGTGTGTGTGTGCGTGTTTTAAGGGTTGAAACCTGGTGTAATTAAATGGCCTTTAACATTAAAGTAATGTGATCGCAATGACTGTAGTTGAGTCGCGCTCTCTCTCACTCACACACACACACACACACACACACACACACACACAGACATGCTCAAACAAGCCATTACTTCAACCTGCAACTACTTTATCCCATGACATGAGACGTTACTCATTATATATATTCATATTTTATATAAATAACATGCTTGCTGGTAGAAAAGAGATGATTCACTTGAAAAAAAAATAGAAAACCAAAGGTGAAAAAAAAGGAATGTTAAATGCAGTCATTTTTTTGCTGCTTTCTCTCCACATGTCTTAGTTTGTTGCTGTGTGCTCGCTTCCTCTTTTCGCACCCTCCCACACAAAATTCTGCCCACCATCTCAGCCGTGCTTTTGTGTGCTTGCAACAAGCGTAGTGAATGGGCATTTGAATGAATGGCACTAAAAGTGGGTGATCAATATTATTTCTGATAGGCATTTTGGCGCAGGAATGTGCAACTGTGGACTGACATGAAATCAGACTAACTTTTACTATTAGGTCAATTAGGATTACTAAAATTATGTATATTTGCTAAATTACAAAATAAGGAGAATGATTTATTGAAGACAATTTTTCAGTATTTTCTTCAGTAAGATTACTATACTTTTAAACAATTTGGAAAAACCAGCTGATGAAATAATTTCTTTGGAAATTTCTGACAAGATTACTGACAACATTTGAGCTCATTAGAGACACACCTGTGGATGTATTCTAACTCGACACACATGTAACACACTGCTTATCTGTGTAAATTATGGGCAAGTCAAAAGAAATCACCCAAGATATCAGGAAGATAATTGTGGAATTGCACAAGTTCTTGGCTGCAGTTTCCAGATGTCTGAAGGTGCCACGTTCATCTGTTCAAACAGATATACGGAGAAGTATGAACACCATGGGAATGTCCAGTCATCATACCGCGCTGGAACGAGATAGGTTCTGTGTCCCAGAGATGAACGTTCTTTGGTCCGAAATGTGCATATTAACCCAAGAACAGAAGCATAAGACCTTGCAAAGATGCTGGCTGAAGGTGGTAAGTGTGTGTCATTATCTACAGCAAGACAAGTACTGTACCGATATGAACTGAAAGGCCACTCAGCCAGGAAGAAGCCATTACTCCAAAAGAAAACAAAAAGGAAGCCAGATTACAGTTTGAAAATGCACACAGGGACAAAGACCTTAATTTTGGAGACATGTCCTGCGGTCTGACAAGACTAAAATTTAACTGTTTGGCCATATGAGCCTCGTTAAAAAGGGCTTATCTCACCGGTGGACAGGTCACCGTGACTGCAGAGGCTGATCAGTTGTTAGCGACTCTGGGACCTGGGAGACCAAAATATTGCTTGTGCTCTCTCCAGGAAGATATCTGAGAGACTTCTCCAAACAGCGTGACAACCAATTCACTCGGTAGTCGCTGATATAGGCCTTTATACAGTATATATTCTTGAAATAAATATATAATGTATATTGTGTGTGTATGTGTGTGCGTGCTCCGGGCTCAGCTGGCAGAGCACGGACACCGGGACAGTCCTCTTATGAGGAAAACGCTTTAACGTTTTTTTTAAGCCAAAATATTGAGGCGATCATTCAAATATTTTTAGAGGTTGAAGAAGAGATGAGTAGAGATGTCCACATAAATTTTGGTGACAATTGATCGCTTTTGTGACATTAAGTGCTGTCAAGCTTTTTCTCTATATAAGCGCAGAGGAAAATGCTTTACCGGCCATAAAATCCAAAATATTGTTGTGACCGTTCTGATATTGTCAGAGGTTGTTGAAGTGGCCACAAGTATAGATGCCCACATAAATTTTGGAGACGATTGATTGCATGTCTAACATTTTTTAGTTGATAATCAACATTAATATTGAAAATTGTGGGTGGTAAGTATTATTTACTGGACAGGGGGAGAATATAAAAACAGTTATGCACAGTAACTTCAGCTGTCAGATAATTATAGCAGATTTAAAAAGCAGGAAAAATTTGGCCCAAATGACACGCAGTACATACCCTTTGTCAAAATTTAACTTAAGTAAAACATTTGAGTTCTGTGGCTGTGAAAGGACAGGTTCGAATGAGGTGAAATAGGGTCTAAGTTAGGAGCAAAAAGGGGGAAACTTGTAAGCCTGAGAACACCATCCCAACTTTGAAATACAGGGCTGGCATGATCATGTTTTGCAGTTGTTTTACTAAAGGAGGGACTGGTGTGCTTCACAAAATAGATGGCATCATGACAAAAGAATATGTCAAAGTACTGAAGCAACATCTCAAGTCATCAGCCAGGAAGGTATAGCTTGGGTGCAAAAGGGCCTTCTACACAGACAATGAGCCGAAGCAGACTGCCAAACTGGTTACAAAGTGGCTTAAGGATAACCAAGTCGATGTTTTGGAGTGGTCATCGCTAATCACTGATCTCAGTCATACTAAAACTTCATGGGCGGACCAGATAAGGCATGTGGAAGCAAGGAGGCATACAAACCTGGCTTAATTACCTCTGGGTTTCAGTCTGGATGCCGCACAGTACCATGCTGCCTCCCACAGGTTAGACTCTGTACTACGACAGGTATTTGGTTTGGGGGGTAGAAGAATCGCGATTGTCGGTGGAAATATGGTTGTGTGTGGGTTATCTCGTATACACCAGACACTATAAGAGCAGGTAGAATACATGCAGCTTTTTCCACATCAGTATGTGTGTAACCCGCTTTAGAACCAATAGAACCTCTGCTGCTGGCACTCCATTTTGGCAATTCAAAACAAACAAAATTATGATTATTATGCTCAACCCTAGTTAAACTATTCACAGTTTATATTTTACAACAGCAGAAAGAAAATGGCAGACGTGCACGTTACGCACCTCCGCGGCCCGCCCTCTTCGTATGGGGGGATGATGACCACTTTGACCGTGACCGACGTCCTCAGCAGGTCAATCATCTGCTCGTGAGTTAGCGTCACCGCGGCGACCTTGCAGATCTCCACCAGGCGGCTGCCCTGCCTCAGGCCCGCCTGCCAGGCAAACCCGTACTCCTCCACCTGCACGGCAACACAAACCACCACTAAGTAAATGTATCTTTATTTGCCAAGTATGTCCAGAAAACACACAAGGAATTTGTCTCCGGTAGTTGGAGCCGCTCTAGTACGACAACAGACAGTCAATTGACAGAGAACACTTTTGAGACATAAAGACATTGACAAAAAAAAACAGTCACTGAGCAATAAAGGGTTAATAGTGTGGAATCTTAACAAGCAAACGTGTCAGTTGATGGTACCTCGGCCACAGTGCCGTCCAAGCGCACGTGGAAGCCCAGTTGACCCAGTCCGTTTCTCCTCAGTGTCATATCCACTGTCTCACATCCCACAGTTAGTGACTGAAAACAAAAGGGGAAGCATGTCAAGACATATATATTATGAAAAGAAGCAGGACATCTGAATACAAGTAGACTTGACACCAGGGGTGGGCAAACGTTTTGGCTCAGGGGCCACATTGACTTATAAAATTCGACAGGCGGGCCAACCGAGGACCAGATGCTTACATATAAAAAAATAAACAAACAAACAAACATAAAGGCATTGTAGTGTTAATACCTAGATTTACTTTTAATGGCAACAGTGTTGTTTTGTTGATCACCATGTTTTTGCCAGTGCATCAAATTCTGGTGTTAGTTTTATTGTGGCAATTCTCAAGTGTTGATCACTCAGCTGCGATCTGTAGGATGTTTTGTTGGTGTTCATCACACAAAAGTGTGTTCACACACATATGTAGAGCATAACACCACCAGCATCCTCTGTGCCATCTTCTGGATTTTTGGAAATTTATCTGCGCTTAATGAACCATAAAACTCATCCAGTTTGTGAGTTGAACTCTCTTTTAAGACAGTATCACATTGGAGATCAATCAGTTCCACCTGCAGCTCCCGTGGCGCTGTTTCAGGGTCTTGTGTGACTGAATCTTGGATGGCAGTTTGTCAGATAAAGGTGTTTTGCTGAGCCTGCAAGCTTGATTGTAACCGGTGAGCCATATAGCAGTATATTCCTCTAAAACCGCAATGGTTTCTTAACAAATTAGCTATACAGCCTTTGACGGACTTCAGTGAAAAAGTATTCAGTCGTCCATTCTATATTAAACACTCGGCACTCACTGTCGATTTTTATTTTCTTTGGCCCACTCATGATTGAGGAAGGGTTCAGAGCAGTAGCAGAGTAAAAACAGAACAGCCCAAGTCAAGTCAATGTGCCGAGCTGGTGGAACCACTGGGCATTACGGCACAACCTGGTGGAACCACTCGGCATTACAGGACAAGACGTCATCGATCGGCTCCGCAAAAGTCATTTACTCCGCGTCACCCTCGCATATGAATCCAAGCGTTCGTTTATTTCTATCCTTGTCACGTGTCTTGTGGCGTAGTACTGTAACTATCTGACGGCCAATAAAGTTTTTTCAATCTTCTTGGTGAAAAAACACGCCGTCGGAGTGGGACTATTTGCGGTGACTCAGACAAACAATTATTAACAAGTTATTTGCAGACTGGGCACAACTGAATTACGTCGTTCGGAACGTCATCTAAATGCTTCAACACAACAAATTTAATCGGGCACCTGAAAAATGTACACGAGGAGGAGCATTCCGCGTTCAAGCAATGCAGCACGGGGGGGGGGAAACGACATCCGTCCATATAGCCGGGACAGTGAGAAAGTTAGAGTAAGCATGTTGTTAACAGTATTTGTTAAAGTAATTGAATTGCAATAAAGTAATTTAATTACAGTAAGTTAGAACCCATTAATTCTGTCAAGATGTAATGTTGATTTGACCCTAAACTTATGTCAGTGGCCAATCCTTGAACGCCCCTTAGAGGTCATTGATGTTTTAACTTTTGTCTAAAATGAGAGAATACTTTAAGATACTCAGTATACAGTACACAAGTATATAAAAAAAATTAACAAGTCATGTAAATTGCGCCATCTTGTGATCGGATATCGGTTTTTCATACTTGCTGATTGGTGATCGGCCCCAAAAAGCCTGATCGTGTAAAGCCTAAATAAGAGTTGTTTTTATACCGTGATACTTTATATTTTCACGCTACTGTTAGATCCTGTCAACAGGATCTAATCTAATCAGCCACAGGATCAGCATGTATTTGCTACTTCTGGGAAGATTAACTAGTTCTGTTTATTTTTCCATATATATTTTTTTAACTTAACAGGCCTGGTACGCAATGTACATTAGCTGGGAGGCTTATTAGCTTTAATCTTTTTACATACTTTTATGTTAATTCAAGGCTAAATTGTTCATTGATGAGTTACTTTATTTGAACATATCAGAGGCTGATTAGCTTTTTGCTATTTACAGTGCTATGCAAAAGTATTGGCCCCATTCACCCAGGGCCAGGTATTTTTTTTCCTCTTAATACACAAAATCACTATTTAAAACAGCATTTTAGGTTCACTTGGGTTATTATTTGTCTGACATTTACATTTGTTCGATGATCTTAAACATTAAAGTAGGGAAACTATGATGCAAAAATAGCAGAATTTGAGAAAGGGGCCAATACTTTTATCTCTGGTAGAGGAATTCCGCAAGAGGTAATTCTTTCACACACAAAAAACCTACAATAAATCAACAATACGTGTCAGCTAAATAAGGTATATACATGCCAAGAATCACTGTTAACACAGAAACAACAACGAAATTTAACGTAACAATAAGGACGTTATTACTGCAAAAACAAAACGGGAAAAAAAAAATCTACATTGCATTTGCCCATCATTTTATGGTCAAAACAATCTTTGAAACTTGTTTTGATGGGTGCAGTTTTGACAGTTATCTTTCAATTAATCCCTAGATGAAAACAGCCTTCCACAATCGCTTACAAGGAGAACACCTGGCCGCCTGATTAAAAGTATCTGTTAATGGACACGATCCTGTGGACTTGAATTCTGAAAAGGCTTTGCAATATTTTTTTAGGAACCTATGTAAAATTCAATGCTCCAGTGAAGAGACGTGTGCCCACCACTGCGAATAGATTCTGATCCTGTGGGAAACACTGAGAGTGGAACATAATGAAAGTCACACAATTATAATACTGCCTGGTCAACCTCCAATTTTATCGAACTTCAAAACACAAAAGTAGGAAATGGGATGATTGTCCATGTTGGTCCAATTCTAAACTACATTACTTCAGGGGATTTTGATTTTGGAGGATTAACGTTATTTATGCTTTCTGTTTATTATTTATTTATTGTCACCGCGGGTCTCCAAAATCCTTGCATCTTTTTCAGGAATAAATAAATAAATACAAAAACACCCTCTTGCTTACCAAACACTCCATCTTTCAAGTCGATATACATTATATTGCTGTCATTTACCATTATGCACCATCATCAACACAACACCACCTCGAAATCTTGTTAAATTGTGAATTTAATATGCTGAAAAAAAACACTAATTTAATACAATGTCCTTAATTAAAATGAAAGGATACCTTGCTGGCTCCAGCCGTCCATGTTGCTAAGACTAAACCCCTCACTCGTTACTGTCTAAAAAACCTCCACACATTCAATCTTAAGGCGATATAATGCCGCACGACCCCCACAAGAGGGGGTGGAGTTTTACAACACTTCTCAGCCAGTTCAAGAGTAATTTTTTTCTCAAGCTATTTTCAACAGTATAAATTGGTTCATAATGCATACAAATAAACAATGTGGGGAGAGACCAAAAGCATCGATTTGTGAAAAAATATGAAACTGACCATATCTGGCCATACGGTGTTTCTGCCTGACATCAAAGTGATGTTAGAAAACCTACTGAATTATTATTAAAACTCCACTGCAACAAAATGCTGAAACAATACTGCATCTTCATCTTTCATTCAGTGTAGACTATATATATGTATTTATCACCAATACTTGCTTTTTACCCCATTATTCTGCTCTAACAAGTACATTTTGTATCTACATGATTTTTCAGGACATCTGGGGTAATAGTCATGTTACACTAACTGTAGTTCCAGCCAAGTTTACAGAAATATTCCTCACCTTCAACCTCTGGACCATTTCCCTGATGTCCTGTGCGCAGCCCTCAGGCACCCGCACGGCAATATGGTCGCCTCTGCCGTAGAAGATCTTCAAGGCCAAGCGCTCAGCAGTCCAGCCGATCACGTCGGCGCAGAAGCAGTTGAACACCACCTCTTTGGTGGAGCAGTCCATCAACAGGATGTATTCGGCAGAAAATCCCAGGGCGCAGGGGAGCTCAGCACCACCGCCACTAAAGTCCTGGGCCAGGACCCTCCATGCGACGGCCCCAGCAGCCCCTAACTCAGCCACGTCTCGTGCTTTTGAGCGCTCACGTTTTTTTGATGCCAGGGAGATGAGGTTGTTCAGTTTGCCGGTGGAGTCCATGGGGGTGCTACTGACGTAGTTCTCGGCCAGGTCGCGCAGGTATTCCTGCCTCGTCCGGGTCGCCATGGTGTGGAACTTCTCAGACTTGTGCGCCGCATTTTCCGCGTTGATGATTTTGGCCAGCAGGAAGTTCCGAAAAGTGTCCAAGTCTCGGAAGGTGACGCTGCTCGGGATGGGTGGGCCAAAAGGAGGCACGTCCTTCATTCTTGTGACAGCAACACTGAGGGAAGAAGAAGGTGGAGAGGTCGAGGTCTCAATATCATAAGCCGTCAAATATTGGCCTCCGTTCTATTAGATGCCGTGACCCCAATAATTGCTAGGTAACATTTGCTTCAATATGATGAATTTCCCCCCCAGGAATTACTGAAGGAAAATCTACATTTAATCAGCCAAAGAGGCCGTAATACAATATAGAATGCTAAATATTATTACAGTGGGCGGTGTCTCAGATATGAATTGAATTTGTTCCGTGACCACACTTGTAATTCAAAACACAAAAGAACACAAACAAATGTGTAAGGTGTTTTTCAAACAGGAAAATAATTACGTAATAACAAAATTAAATAGAATCTAAAGATTATATTTATACCTATTTATAAATACCTTCTAAAGATGGTATGTGTGTGACATGGTCACCGGATGGCAGTACAGACAGTTTCACAACAATTGTAGGTGATTTAGTAAAATGGATTATGTTCGTTGTTTTTCCACAGAAGATAAAGAATATGTGGCTGTGAGTATTGTTATGTTTATTTATTACTATCAAACCATATTTGTGCAAATAAAGGTACACCTATAAATACATTTAAATATCTTATTTTAGAGATTCACTACACACAGATTGCAATATTCCACGATATTATTATCATCATCATTTTGGTGATTACAGCTTACAGCTGACACAATTCTCCAAATTCACCATTTCAAGAAATCGGATACTACAAACATATGAAATAATTAAAATGATTTTTAGTATATAAATAGGTGAGAATAGTAAGAATAAGGTAGGAATTGGCCAACTGAAAAGCATTTCATAGTTTTATAGTACCGGTACATGTTTTTAATGAATCTGTGTCGTACAGTTCCACTTTTTGAACGGAACTACTGAAATTAACTTTATCTGTTAATTCTAATTTATTGAAAAGGCCTCCTCCTAAAAACAATTACCTAATAGATGCCATGTACTCAGTGCAGGTGAGTAAATAAATACTCCCGGCCACTATAAGAGGGAAACATTATACTATAGACCATTGTAGAACATTTTACCTGTAGCAGGTGTTTTCCGAACAGGGGTTGTGTACACGGACAATGACAAAAACGTGCTGGAAGTGTGAGCGAATATTCTGAGGGGTGAACGGCAATGCTCCCGGCTCCTGAAAGATGATAGTGACAATGTCGTTCCCAATGTGCCTCTTTCTTAGAAGCTGAAGAGGAGACAGGACATTAGAAATTAATAACGTGGCGCAAAAATGCAGAATGTTTTCATGACAAACTTCCAGGGGTAGGAAAGGACTTGGAGATGGTTCCCCATACAACAGCTCTTTATGGAATTTGTTTTTCCACTTTCTGTGTTGGCTATTTGTGTCTAGCTGTCTGTGTATGTGACATGGCGCTGCATCCAGGCTGTGTCTGTGGGGCGATGCTTGACAAGCCCCTCTTCCATCTGCTGATGGAAGTGTAAAAGTGGCAATTATGTAATGCAGCCTGTTTGGCTACAGCTATACATAAGCAGGAGCATCCTTTACTCAATAACGCTGCTCTTTTTGAGATTTTTACGACTACACCTTATCTGTATTTTTACATAATTGTTATGGATGATTATATCTGTATATGTCAATAATGACTGTGAGGCTTTGTAGAGCGCTTTGGGCACTGTGATAGTGTAGATAAAGCACTATATAAGTGCAGTCCATTTACCCTTTCCATCAGATTTCCTTTCATTTTCACAATCTAAAATGTTATTTAAAATTTTTATTTAAAGAAAATCTCTACAATCAATTTTTTTCCTCCACTGTTTCAAATGAAACTTTGCAGCATCTCTTCACCCACTGTTGATCATTTTAACATGTCATATGCTACCACCTACAGGTCTGACTGAGTAACGTGAATGTGCTACTGCACTGTGGAAGCCTCTGGATGGAGATATTGTGCCATTTATCCAAGTGGACAGCCGGCTGTTGAAAACGAAAAGCTTGTTTGAACAAAAAAGAAGCAGTCAAAGTGCATTCCTAACGTTTTAAATTGGTAGGCTTCTTTAAGCTTTTTATAAATCATTAAACATGTACAATAAGTACAGTCCAATTATTTTTGAGAATAAGAAGTATAGAGAAAATGGATGGGTAGATGGATAGACTGTGGATAATGATTGACTGTGTTAAGTGCAAAATCAGTTTATAAATTCACCAAGATCCTGTGACTAACTGCAATAATTGACCTATTTCAAACTCAAAATCTTATCAGCTGTAAATAACAACAAAACAAACATGTTTAAAGTGACTGTAGGGGAAGTAATCAAGTAACAGTCATTTGGGAAGATATTAAGCAAGAAAACAAATCCCTTCTCCATTATGCTGTTCAAGCCTGAAGGCTATCAAAATCTATTTTTACACCAAATGGAATTGTTACAAAATAAAATACGAAGAAAAAAGTCCTGGCTGGACCAAGTTCAAAAAGTTAAAGAACCAAGGGGTCACTTGTCACATATACAGTCCTGCCCAGCATTATAGGCACCCATCAAGTTTCAGTACTACCAGTAAATGTGGAATATCTCCTGAAGAAAATGAGTGAAGTGACTAAGTGAAACAAAATTTTTCTATAGAGAACTTTAATTTGATACGAAAGAGCAAATGATGAATAATATTTTAAGGAAAGATAAAACTATAAAATGCAGCTTTTTAGCAATGCACACAAACAGTATGTTTACAGACGGCGCAATGAAGCCTTTAGGGAAAAGAACACCCTGCCAACAAACAAGCATGGTGGAGGATCCATAATGCTGTGAGAGGGCTGCTTTGTTATATTTGATAGTAAAGGCCTTGACTGTTTCACAGGTATCATTAAATAAGAAAACTAACAAGTGCGAAATGTCTTATCCAGTGTAAGAAAACTTGGTTTGAAGCGAAGATCATGGGTCCTCCAGCAAGACAAAGACCCAAAGCACACATCCAAAAGCACACAATAATGGTTGAAAATGAAAAAAATTTACTCTTTTAAAGTGGCCAGTAATGAGTCGTCATCTCAATCCAATTGAAAATCTTTGGGGGGAGCTGAAATCTGCCATTGGGGGAAAAGAACCCTGCAAATGTTCAAGAGGTTGAAGAAATTGGAAACAAAGGAAGAGTGGGAGAAAATACCACTTGAGAAGTACAAAAAGTTTATTGATGGATACAAGAAACGTTTGGAGGTTGTCATTGCTGCCAAAGGGTGTGCAACCAAATATTGAGGAGGGCCATTTTGCTGCACATGCTTTTTCCAGAATTTTTCTTCTCTTTGAAATTACAATATCTAAGTTGAAAAAAAATTCGCTTTGTTAAATTATTTTGGACCTCCACTTAAAAGATATGTTTGGCACATGTCCATTTATTTCTGAAGATATTACACAGGTTATGCAAAAAAATGAAGGGGTGCCAATAATGGTGAGCAGGAATGTAATAAAAACAATGAAAACTGCTATTTAGACATGGAAAGTGTTTGGGCAGCTGCAAAGGATTGTGATAGATGGACATTTTATCTTGACAATGAAACACTACAAACTATTACCTGCTGTGGGTTGTTGGGCATGTACGGCAGCATGGTGGATATGTGGAACATGACCTCATAGCCCTGGTAAGCGGTGTACAGGGAGTGGGTGCCGGTAGAATCGGCTGCAGTAACAAGGAAGCAGTGTAAATTGTTGTTAAATTGTTGAATGATTGCATTAAGGCAATTCTATAAATGTCATTCCAAGGATGATGCCTGCGAAGGGTGTGTTCACTTGTTTCATTGGCTATACTGGTATTTCTTCCGGGTACTCACTCTTTGTGTCGAGCTGTGCGGCGTATTTGCTGAAACCTTTAAGGAGCACCTGCTCGCCCAACAGCTCCAGGAAGGCCGAGAAGGCGGGCGACGCCTCCTCATTGTTGTACATCTCCTCCTCGGTGCTCTGGCCCGCACGGCACAGCAGAACACCCACCTTGTGCTTCTGACTTAACTAGGAAGGCATTCGTGGATAATGTAAATGCTCACGCAGCAAACAAACTGAAAGCATGAAATAAATACAGTGGTGCCTTGAGATGTGAGCTTAATTTATTCTGTGACCATGCTCGTATCTAAAATCATCTTCTCCCATTGAAATGCTATCTGTTCCAGCCCCCCCCCCCCCAAAAAAAACTAAAAACAAAATTGTAATGTGTATTTTAATGAGGAGTAATAGGACTCCATAATATTCCACATTGTAAAAACACAGTAATTACGATTAAATATACTTAAAAATAATTAATTAGTTTTGGTCACACTACATCACTTGTATGCCCATTGTGCTGCTCCTTCTGGTGTGTCCACTTTGGCCACCTGGGGTCTTTACAAGACAGACAGGTGGATAAACTGTTTATTAATAGAGACATCTCAACTCCTCCAGCTCATCAGTATGGAACTAATATTAGTCGTGCAAAGGTAAAGAATTTGACAGTACTGTTATATTGTTGGCGGCACGGTGGCCGACTGGTTAGAGCGTCAGCCTCACAGTTCTGAGGACCCGGGTTCAATCCCCGGCCCCGCCTGTGTGGAGTTTGCATGTTCTCCCCGTGCCTGCGTGGGTGTTCTCCGGGCACTCCAGTTTCCTCCCACATCCCAAAAACATGCATGAATTGGGGACTTTAAATTGCCCGTAGGTGTGAATGTGAGTGCGAATGGTTGTTTGTTTGTTTGCATCTGCCCTGCGATTGGCTGGCAACCAGTTCAGGGTGTACCCCGCCTCCTGCCCGATGGTAGCTGGGATAGGCTCCAGCATGCCCGCGACCCTAGTGAGGAGAAGCGGCTCGGAAAATGGATGGATGTTATATTGTCTGTCTATATTTGTTGCTGCACCGCTTGAGCTGAAGCTGTTGCTTAAAGGGTTACAGCACGGCAACCTAGATTGTATTTAGCATTAAGATAGCTGAATTAAAGGCTAAGCTATGAGTTTGTTTTATTCTTTGTTTTATGTTAAGTTTGATAGTAAACCTCAACGGGTAGTGAAAATAAAGCGCTAGAATAATTATTCACTCATTGTATCTGCCAAACTGTTGCTTGTTGTCAAGCATGTTGAGACACTGCCACCATACAGCGCTCGCAAATCAAAGCAAAAAACAAAAACTAAAAAAAACAGTCGAACGTTCCTCGAAAAACTAGTAAGTGGAGTCACTCGTATCACAAGGCACCGATATATTTACATTGACAAATCTCTGGAGATGCTTGAAGGTTTATTCTTGTCAAGAAAGGAGCAGTTGTTTTAAAAAATGCATTTGCAATTCATCTTCTGCTTAATAAAAGGCCAGATAAAATGGCTAAACATTAATGCTTTTGGTATACTGTACACTCAAGCACAAACACACCACACCCTCAGGCTTGCAGTTCAACCCAATACTGTACTTTGCACTTGAGTGATATAATGGCTTTACACAAACTAATCAAGAACACCATTTGTCTCCTTTTGTTTGATATCAAGTTGGTACGCTTTAGAACATCAGCAGTTGTTACATTGACAGTATTTTGGGGTACACTAACCCCTTGTTCATCCAGCTTAAGAAGTTGCTCCGTGACCTTAGGAGTGCCGACCGCAAGTCTCAAACATGAGACGCTGAATTCAGGGACCACCTGCTCCAGGACCTCCTTGAGGGGCAGGCCACGCACCGTGCCATGCCTCCCTGTCGAGGCCACCCCGTCCTCCAAGATGGACCCTCGCAGTGTCACCAGCTGTGTGCGTAGGAAAGAGTACAGGAAATCACCCTGCATACTTTCATATTTTTCTTATCACACAGAGGAAAAATTTCAGGGACGAGGGAAAAACTCCATTATTACATTCACCTGTTGTCTGGCCTGCAGACTGATGAACTGGAAACAACCTCTTAACCATAAAACAAGATTTAATGAATTATGCGCTTGAGAGTCATAAACTGGGAAAAGTATCAATTAATGGATTAATATATATATATATTTTTTAAAATGTTATTCAAGGGCCAGCCAACATGCTGGTGTAGTGGTAACATTACAAAACATGTAGAGTCCCCTCCAAAAGTATTGGAACGGCAATTGTTTTTGTTGTATACTGAAGACATTTGGGTTTCAGATCAAAAGATGAATATGAGACAAAAGTTCAGAATTCCAGCTTTCATTTCATGGTATTTACATCTAGATATGTTAAACAACTCAGGAGAGAGCACCTTTTGCTTGAAGCCACCCACTTTTCAAGTGAGCAAATTGGAGTATTGGAACATACATTATTAAATTAATTTAAAGTGAATAACATTCAATATTTGGTGGCATAACCCTTACTTGCAATAACTGCATCAAGCCTGCGACCCATTGACTTCACCAGACTTGCATTTTTCATTTGAAATGCTTTTCCAGGCCTTTACTGCAGCCTCTTTCAGTTCTTGTTTTTTCTGGGGGTTTCTCCCTTTCAGTCTCCTTTTCCGGAGGTAAAATGCTCTATTGGGTTAAGGTCCAGTGATTGACATGGCCAATCTAAGACCTTTCACTTTTTTCCCCTGATGAAGTCCTTTGTTGTGTTGGCAGTGTGCTTTGGGTCATTGTCTTGTTGCATGATGAAGCCTCTCCAGATTACTTTGTATCCATTTTTGTTTAAATTGCCAGACAAAATGGTTTGCCAACCTCTAGAGGGCAGGGGTGAAGGGGTGAAGGTATCACAATCCAGTGTTCGAAGAAGACTTCAAAAGAAGAACTATACAGGCCATACCACAAGATGCAAACCACTCATCAGAATCGGAAAAAAGAATCGGAATGGCAGATTGAATTTTGCAAAGAAGAGATGAGCCACAAACATTTTGAAACAAAGATTTCTGGACTGATGAGACCAAGATTAACCTCTACCAAAGTGATGGAAAGGCTGAAGTATGGAGAAAGAAAGGGTCTGCTTATGATCGAAAACACAGAAGGTCCTCCGTGAAGCATGATGGAGGTAATGTTATGGCCTGGGCTTGCATGGCTGCTTCTGGAACGGGCTCATTAGTCATTATTTATGATGTAAGTCATGATGGTAACAGCAGAATTAATTCTGAAGTCTATGTAACCATTTTGTCTGGCAATTTACAGAAAAATGCATCCAAACTAATCGGGAGAAGCTGCATCATGCAACAAGACAATAACCCAAAACAAACTGCCAACACAAAAAAGACTTCATCAGGGGGAAAAAGTGCAAGGTCTTAGATTGACCAAGTTAATCAACAGACCTTAACCCAATAGACCATGCATTTCACCTCCTGAAGAGGAGACTGCAGGGAGAATCCCCCAGAAACAAACAAGAACTGAAAGAGGCTATAGTAAAGGCCTGAAAAAAGCATTTCAAACGAAGAATGCAACAGTCTGGTGAAGTCAATGGGTCGCAGGCTTGATGCAGTTATTGGAAGTAAGGGTTATGCCACCAAATATTAAATGTTATTGACTTTAAGCACTGTGATGGTGTAGATAAAGCGCTACATAAGTGCAGTCCGTTTACTCAGTTCATTGAAGACCCTACATTTTCTTTTTTTTTTTCTTCTTCTGTGAATGTGCGTGATTGCTTGTTTTGTTCTCGTGCCCTGCAATTGGCTGGCAACCGATTCAAGGACCTAAAGTCAGCTGGGATAGGCTCAAACACAACCACGGAACCTAATGAAGACAAGCGCTAAAGAAAATGGATATATTTTTTATGGGATAGTTAGCCAGTTGCCAGCTAGCTGCTAACTTGAGTGCAAACCAGGCATATCTCCACTCTCATTCACTGACTCGCATGTCCTCTCACCAGGCCAAGCCCCACCTACCTTTAAAAGCCACACACCTCAAGCCTCACAGGCATATATAATATATAAATTATACACCCCAAGTAAACAACAAACCCACATGCACCTCACATGCACACGTTGTTGTTTAATAAATGCAAAATCTATTTTCGGCCGATTACTCGATTAAGCGATGCGACAATCAGTAGAATAATTGATTTTTAACGTTTGATAGCTGCAGCCCTAAAATCAATGCTGTCTTTATGGGGACTTGTGGGGACTCAGTAAGTAGCCACCTCCTAGCTTGGTCCATAGCCGTCACGGAAACAAAAGCTGTCCTCTGCATTGGCCCTGCAGTCGATGCAGGCCAGTCGTAGAGGCTCCCAACAGAGGGTGTAAAGTGCGCTGTACTCACTCTTGATTCTTGGGATGTTTTGATCAAAACTGAAGTTATTACGACATCTAGTTTGAGGTTATGAAAAAAGTGCATAATATGATCCCTTTATGGCATGAGTCATGACTTGAATTCCCCCCCCAAAAATAATTCTCACTCTCCTTTTTTTTCCTTTTTAACCTGTCCTGTTCAGCTGCATCTTCATGCAGAATAGTAGATCTTTATGCTGGAACAGTTTTTCTGAGCAACAGTGGGAGTGTGAAATACAGACTTCTTATCGATCAATTAATTATGACCAACTGTACATACAATCTATCTGCAGGCAAGCAAATATTCACAAATTAAAAAGCTGTATTTGGCGAAATTGACGATTTACCTTTCATTTTGATGGACGCCTACATTGAACGTGCGAAGGCAAGAGTAACAAGATGTTATGAAATTGGGATGGCCATATCGATCCCTGCATGTTATATGTAGCGAGCACAGGCAGCTGCACCTCAAAACACGAGGAGCTAAAGGATGATGATTAGTAGCCTGGAAGCCTAAAGTGGTTCCATCAGATGACGGATGGCCTGACAACTGCTCATAACCCTGCGGGCCTGAAGCAACATTTTTCCTCTTGGTCACACACAGATTTGAAGCATGAGTGTGGAGTTTTTATTTTTTTTAGGTTTTATTTTTTTAAAATAAGATCCAGGTGTATTGTGAATTAATATTCCACTCAGTTGCGGGCTGCTCCCCCACGAGGGAAATTGACCTGCTTCAACACATTAAGGCTATAACAATCCCGAGATAGATTTCCGTTGAGGGCAGAGTTGCTACTGCTCAACACATGCAAATCCAAACACATGCTCTTGAAAAATACACTGCGGGCTCGCTCACATGAGGCTCTGGAACATAGCTCAGAGGGTTGAATGCATATGAACATTGGAAGGTGGGAGCAAGTAAGGGCAAAAAGAGGAAGTCTGCCCACCTTCCTGCATCAGCGCTGCTGCACTATGAATTAAATGGCGAACTAAAATCGGATGGATGTCTGAGAGCAGCTGCGCCTCGAGTCGAAGAGAATAAAGTCTGCAATCTCTCTCTCTTTGTTTGTGTGTATGTGTGCGTGCACGCGCGTGCATGCGTCAGTGTGGGAACAGCAGGCCTTGCAGCAATTGGAGCTCTGTGTACTTAGACGGCGAAGCGGCTCCATTGTTGTAGCGGAGCTAAGGTGATGAGCCCAGGCAGCCATGTAATCCAGCTAAAAAAAAAACACAACAGCGGCTATATGGACAACACACTGATTCTGGGATGACTGTGACACAGTCCGACAGGTTGTTTAGAAAACTGACATGGCAAAAGAACATTGTGATTACAAAATATGTAAGTGGGTGTGTCTCGTTTGCAGTACAGTTTGCTGTTTTTCCATGTTTTCATTGTAACTTCCTGTAGACTGTAAATTGTCAAATAGGTGTGAATTTGAGTGTGAATGATTATTTGTCTATATGTGCCCTGCGATTGACTGGCAACCAGTACAGGGTGTATCTCACCTCTCATCCCAAAGTCAGCTGGGATAGGTTCCAGCTCAACTATTACCCTAATGAGGACATGTATGTGTACATATGTATCACGACTCTACTAGTCTCAGTCTAGAGCTGACGTTTTCCCACTTGTAATGTGGCAAACTCCAAAACCCACAAGACATTGAACAGATCAGACAAGACAGGCTAAAAACAACAAACGTGGAGGAGAATGATGTTCTCCTGTATTTACGTTTAGGCATGTGTTCTGTAAGGCAGCGTAAGGGGACACATTTATTTTTTAGAGGAGTCTGATAGCTTTAACAACAGAAAATTGACTGCTTTAGCAAAGTGGACACAATGGAGTTTATTACTGCAGCCTCCACAGCTAAGGTACAGTGACGGGGAAAGCTAGTGTTAGCATGCCATGTTTATTTTTGTCATGTTGTAATGTGTTGCTGCAGCCGAACTAAACAAATCTGCTCAAACAATGAGCACCCAGCAGTCATTTACTGTACGTCGCCTTATGGTGTTGACTCTGCACGCTTGAAACCCTGGCTGACCTCGTAGTACCTGCCTTTTGCCAATAAAAAAGCGCCAATAACAACTACAGCCATACTGAGCCAATTAGGTACCTTGTACAGGGGTTCCTTGACATAGTGGTATGAAAAAGTGTTTGCCCTCCTTCCTGATTTCTTTTTTGCATGTTTGTTGCCCTTAAATGTTTCACATTATCAAACAAATTTAGTTAGTCAAAGACAACACAGGTAAACACAAAATGCAGTTTCAGTTTTTATTATTAAGAGAGAAAAAAAAATCCAAACCGAGATGGACCTCTGCAGAAAAGTGACCCCCCCCCCCCCAGCCCCCCGTTAAAACATAACTTTGGTTTATCATACCCGAGTTCAATTTCTTTAGCCACACCCAGGCCTGATACTGCCACACCTGTTCTCAATCAAGAAATCATTTAAATAGGACATGCCTGACAAAGTGAAGGCGACCAAAACATCCTCAAAAGCTAGACATCATCCCCAGAGCAAAATAAATACAGGAACAAATGAGAAAGAAAGTGATTGAGATCTATCAGTGTAGAAAAGGTTATAAAGCCATTTATAAAGACTTTGGAGTGGCCTAGTCAAAGTCCTGACCTGAATCCTTTTGAGATGCTGTGGCATGACCTTAAAAAGGTGGTTAATACTGGAAAACCCTCTAATGTGGCTGAATTCAAAGATGTAAAGGGCCAATATTCCTCCACAGCACTGTAAGAGACTCTTTGCGAGTTATCGCAAATGCTTGATTGCAGTTGTTGCTGCAAAGGGTGGTCCAACCAGTTATTAGGTTTAGGGAGGTAATCACTTTTTCCACACAGGTTAGGTTTTTTTTCGCCCTTAATAAAACATTTTTAAAAAAGAAATCAGGAAGGGGACAAACACTTTTTGACACCACTGTACAACATTTCAGTTACAAACTGCATGCAATTAACTAGTTTACCAATCTGCGAAAGAATACATGTTCATGTGGCACAAGAACACAGTCAGTTAAAGCCATACTGTTTTTTTTATTTGATTGGTTATATTGGTTCTTCAAATATTTACTGAAATTACAACTACTGCGGTAGCATAGGTTAGTAATAGACCACGACATGTTCCGACTCACGTGCTATACAAATTTGGGTCACGTCGCCGTCGTGGGAACGGAACTCTATTGTAAACTGAAGACTGCCTGTAGTAGAAAGGAGAACGTACCTCGCTGGTTCTCACGATCAGGCGGTACTGATACTGGTCCTTCAGATCTTTGGTGTCATCTAGTTTCTCCCTGCGGATGCTCACGGCCACGGGACCCAGCTTTTCATCGGTACCAAAGTAATTTGCATGTTCTGGTGGAAAACAAAGAGGTTTGGTATATTAACATGATAAGTAACAACAACACAATGTAGAATAACTCTTAGGAAGAACGCAGAACAATATTGAAACTTGTTGTCAAACTTCACATCTATTTCCTCCATCTGCTTATATTTTGTCACGAGGATTCGTGCAAAAACCATGTAAAATTTTCAAAATTATAACGTTAAGAAATATGAAGAAACTTTATCTGGATTTGCACCAAAATACACGGTGTTCCCCACAAATGTGACACCGTTTAAAATATGAATATCTGAGTAATCACACGTTGTAGGAAAACAAAATTAAACAGGCTTGGCATTGAAAAATGATTTTTTTTATTCATCTTAAGTCCAACAACATATTATATAGGTTTTAAAACCAATTTCTCAAAAAAAGCACAAAGGTCGTTTCATTGCTAGTCAATGTCATTTTTCACCCTGGGGAAAAAAACAAAAACAAAAAAACTAACCAACCATCCATCAATTTTCCGTACCGCTTATCCTTACTAGGGTCGCAGGTGTGCTGGAACCTATCACAGCTATCTTCGGGCGAGAGGTGGGGTACACCCAGGAACTGGCCACCAACCAATCGCTGGGCACATATAAACAAACAACCATTCGCACTCCCATTCACACCTACGGGCAATTTAGAGTATTCAATTAACCTACCATGGATGTTTTTGCGATGTAGGAGGAAACCGGAGTACCCGGAGAAAACACACGCAGGCACAGGGAGAACATGCAAACTCCATACAGGCGAAGCCAGATTTGAAACCGGGTCCTCAGAACTGTGAGGCAGATGTGCTAAGCAGACGTCCACTGTGCCGCACATTAAAATAACATTAATCTGAATTAGTTTGTACACATCTAGTTATGTCATTTTAGATAATTTGAATGAGAATTAGCTGTTATTTGACAATTGCAATTATGTATTTTTTTTTTTGTAACGCCCGGTATAATGCTCAACGCCTCCACAAAGATTTTCAGAACTTACTAAACGGTCTTGAAAACATAACATCTTTGGCAGTGTTAATGGTAATTTACAAAAATCTGTGCCCCTAAGGTGAGGCAGAACATTCCAAATTTAAATAGAAAATTGCTAAAAACAAAAAGTGGTTTTAACAACTTTCTAGTGCTGGGCGATATATCGTGAGGCTCGATTCGATCGGCATTTTATTAATAATCGATATGGAAAAAAAAGGATAGTCTATTTTATTTTCTATACTTTTCACAACTCACAGAGACTTCCACCAACAAGTAAGGAGAAGATGCTAGCGACTACCGAGCCATAAATAGTCCCAAAAAAGTGCACGTCTATCATTTGGAAACAACTGTAGTCTGCAAAACGTGAATAACAGATGTTACGAGGAAGACTGGCATATCAGTTAAAATCACCTGAAGATGAAGCATATTATCGAGTGCGATGCATGTATCACGTTAAAGAGAGCCGCGACTCCGTGCCGCTCCTGTAACGTAAACAAAACAACGCCGCAGACCCCGTAGCGATCAAGGTGGCGTGTTATTACGATTCTCACATGGTTTCTAGGCAGGACACGCCCTGCTCCAATATCACTGGCTCCAGGACAGGCACTGCTGCACTGCATTGGCTGTTGTATCCCTTTAGAACACGCCCTACTGCTTCCAGACGGGAAAAGATGTGACTTAAGTGTGGCGGCGTTAATATGTTTCCCACTAACCCTAACCCACTCTAATCCTAACCTAACCTAAACCACCTTAAGCCCCAACACTAGCCCTAAACCTAACCATAACAAACTTTTGTTTTTATTTCATACAAATGTGATTCATGTTTGGGATGGTCTTTTATTTCATACAAATGTGATTCATGTTTGGGATGGTCATCTCGTTACATCTGCGTACACCTGCCCTTGACGCAGGAGCCAATCATGTTGCAGTGGGGCGTGTCCTGCCTAGAAACTATGTGGGAATCCTAAGAACGCCGAGGGTTGAAGCGCTTGTTTTTGTGTTTGCTCCGTGAACGGGGCGGGACAATAACAAGATAGTAGTTTGCCAATCAAGAACGAGATAGAAAGTGTTCATGGAGATTGTTTACGTTAGCATTTAGCATCTAGCTTCTTTGTGTGCGCAATCATGCAAATAGTTTCAGAGTGGGCTGCCGTCACTGTCTGAGCTAACTGTTCTGGACTGTGGGGTTTGCATTGCGTGTGTGGCATTCTCAAGAATCGGTCTTGTATTTCTATTTTTATTGACTTTATTTACAGATCACCGCATTGTATTCATTCCACATGATGTCACATTTCTTCTTCTTCTCTTATTTTTCTTCTTCTTCCGGCAGACTGGGCATGTTTAAGTGCATTGTTGCCACTTACGGGTTAAGTGATGAACACCTACAGCAGAGCCAAACCGTAGGAAATACATTCAAATAACAAATGTTGAAGCCATAATGTATTAACGATTACATTTATAGAGCAATGATTATGTTGTGCAATTGAGCAGTGTGCAGAATTATTTTTATCATATTACATAATATACTGCACTAACTGTCCCGCGCTAATGTTCTTGACATCATTTAAAAAATATGGCAATTCAGAGAAATTGTTCTGGAGGTGAATTTATATAGGTTGGCAGCTCTGCAGTCATAGCCATAAATGCAATTTTACTAATAATTGGATTAATATCTGTTGTTTCTTTCGGCTTCCGGCCTTGGTTTTCTAATTTTTTGTTGGGGGTGGGGTTTCGGTCAAGAATTTTCATTTCGGTGCGTTACTAATTTTGAGATCATTATATTTTGAAATACCTGAAGGGAAAAGTATTTCTTTGTGATGTTAATAATTGTTAAATAAGCCTTCTGCTTGATAATGTGTATCAATTTGGTCTGGTCCAGTTTTATACATGTATAAACTTCAATACAATAAATGTGAAATTCCCAAATTCAGGCCATATCGCCCAGCACTACTTCAAGTGCTCTTATAGTTGTAACCTCATTCACACGATGCGTGTTGTCATGGGAAGAAAGTTAGCGCCTCAACAGTTTACTCATGGAGACTTTGACAGCGCTTCAGGGAAACAAATTACTTGAGACGAGTCGTCGTTCGGCTGATTTACTGCTTTGACTTGCGAGCAACAATTTGAGATATGAGTGCTGTATGGTGGTAGTGAACTCAGCTCACTTCACAACCCGCAGCAGTTTGGAAGCTCGTGAAAAATTCTTCAAGCTGTTTAATGCCACTCCCAGTTAAAGTTTATTGTCAAACTAAACAAAATTACACTTGTATTTCAAACAACCACAAAACTTTGCCTCCTAGTCCGCGAGCATAATGCTAGCACATAATGGGAAATGCTATAGTGGGGCTAACGAATTGCACCTAAGAGGCAGTGCTATAATTCTTTAGGGAACAGATATTTGAAAACAAACGGTGCAGCAACACGTAGACAATGTAACAATACTCAGTGGCATATATTCTTGTCATCTGTGAAAAATGACTAAGAATGAGTGACTTACAGTAGTTGAGTTAAACACTCGTTTGTCTGCATGACTCTATTATACTGCCACCCAGTGGCCAAGTCACACACAACCGTAAGAGCAGTAATGAGTTAATCATTATGTAAAAACTGTTTTATCTACATTCTGTTTTAGTACATTATTACTGTTTTCTTAAATCTACGAACGTATCAGAAGTGAATTCTAATTGATTCAGGCCCCCCTATAGAAGAAAAAAAATACTGAATCAGATTTTTCCCATTCGAATCACAATGAATAAAACAATAACATACTATTTACTTTATTCTGACAAGAGCTACAATGCTGCCACTTTAATCGTTTACAACCATCACTATTTTGACTCAGTATGTGTCGCTTCTGCGCATGTACACAATGAAGCTTCACCGAGATCTCCATAAAGTTTGTGGGGGGGGGGAAAAAAAGAGCTCTCCGCTGAAAGAGGCGATGGTGGCAGATTGAATGGGAGAAAGTTGATCAAACACAGCATGAAAGATGACGAGAGCAGCTAGGTAGCCGACAGGCTAGCTGCAAAGGGAGCAGCTTGGTCCGGTCCATGAGGATTTATGGCACCGACAAGCGCAAAACAGACACTGTATTCTACCTGTGGCCAAGGTACAGTGATGGATCCTAGTCAAAGTAAGTCATTGTAAACGAAAAAGAAAAACTTTTCTGTACGGTGACGCGACAGCTAAAACGTGTCAGTGAAAACGTACGCATACTCTCTTACAGTTCAATAGACAGTTTTCAAATAAACAAATTGGACTTTTCATTTGTTGGACTATTATTTCGGAATACAAATAGTGGATGGGATTTTAGGGGGTGAGTCAGAGCACTAGTTTTTATAAAGTACAATATTATTGAGTGCTATTTTCCTTATTGAAATAAATAAATAAAAATTTTTGGGAGGAGTGGGGGTTGAAACAGATTAAAGGCATTTCTATGTATTTCAATTGCGATGGCGTAAAAGTGTTTTTAGTTAGGGGCGTGGTCACGAAACAAATAAAACTTTTATCTCAAGACACCACTGAAAATAACATTGAAATATTAAGATGAGAATTGTACCACATTTTCTGACAGATTTCACACAATTAATACAAGCTGGACTACAACTATTAAGGAATAAAGACGTCCCTACTAGCGTTATAAATCCAGGAAAAGGATAACGTGCTGCCACAGGACACCCATTAACATTCTGTGACTTGTTCTGAGTTATCCACACACTTCACAGGGCATCCTGAGCGTCCTACTCTGAAGGTTCCAAGCTAAGCCCCGCTAATGCCGACACCGCAGGCGGAGTGGGAGTTGAAAGAGCAATTCTCCAGACGGTCGGGTAGGAATCTTGCTTGACAAGTGTTCCTCCACAACAACTGACGAGCAGACAACTAGGATGAAGAACTCATTCCATGCGAGTCAAGTCTGCTTTGCTTCTATGCCATGTCTTGTGGTGAAAATGTCAGATTGTTGACGGGCATTCGTGACATGCACGCAGGGCACGTAGGCATAACGCAGGAGAGCCGAGTCAGAGGAGGAACATATTTTTGGAACGATAACCTTTATGCGGTTGCGCGGCCTCTGGGGGACTGTCTTGCTAAATGCGTATACACACGCACGCTTTCTCACACATTTGTGCTCGCAACAGCATCTGCCACTAATTAGGATGCTGCCAGATGATATTTGCCATGGGGACGTTTCAGAAACTGCAGACCGTCTTATGAGGTGATAATGAGATATGTCCACATGTACACACCTACTTCATATCTGGACTTAGTCTTACAGGGAGATTCAAACAATTTGCCATCATTTCACAGTCCAACAAAATAGCCAATTCCCGATCAAATGAACTAAAATCTTTATGTTGTTAAACACGAGTTTATGTTTAACGTTAGATTGTTTTACTTTTACTTTTTTCAGTGTGAAGAATGACATTCACTAACAATGAAAAGGCATTTTGTGAGTTTGAATATGCTCAAACACAGTCAAACGTGTGTGCAGCGTACATTTTCAAGGAAATTCAATAGAAATACTGTACACCAGCTGGAAAGCAGATTTGGACAATCAAAGCGGAAACCAAAAATGAAACAGTGTGTCGTGTGAATATCTTTGAATATCTTTTATGCTTCAAGATGAAGCCTCTTCACTGGAATGTCATTTGCCTTGGAGCATAATTCCCAACCACTGTGCCGTGGAACATTATTGTCTATACAGTGGTGCCTTGAGATACAAGTTTAATTCCATCCGTGACGACGCTTGTAACTCGATAAACACTCATATCTCAAAACATCTTTGTCCTTTGAAATGTATGGAAATGCCATTAATCCATCCCTACCTCCCCAAAAAACCCAACCGTAAAAAAAAAAAAAAAAAAACGGTCATGGGTGTGTGTTCTGGTTGTTGATGTGTCTCGTACACACCTACTCCTGAGAGCATCTTCACCACCTGTGCCTCGTTCACCCTAATTACCCCTTGCATTTAACCTCGTGTCTCATTCGGTCTAGTCGGCAATTCGTTGTACCTTGTCTTCGCGTTCCAGCATTCCTTGTTGCAGTAATATTAGGCGTTCTTCACAGAGGATAAAGAATATATGCCTGTGAGTATTGTTATATTGTCTGTCTACATGTGTTGCTTCATCGTTTGTGTTCAAATAGTCATGGCTTAAAGTCTTATAACACAAGGACACCAATGTTATTTATTTGCCTGTCTATGCCGTTTTGCATTGTTTGTTCGCAATGGGCTAAATGGACTATTTGCCAAACTGCTGCTTTTTGTGATGTGAGTTGAGTTCACTCATACGAGTGACTCGACTGCGCAGTAATTATTATTTATCCAATTCATGCTAGTGCAACAGCTTTGTATTCAGCTTAACAGGCCAGAATTTAACACAGAGTAATTACATTTATGAGTAAATTAAGACGAGATCATCATTATTTCTGTATTTTTTTGTGCTTTTGTCTTGTTTGGTGGTGTGCCATGTGATTTTTCAATTGTAAAATATATGCCATGGCTCAATAAACGTTAAGAAACACTGGCATAGGACATAGTTACTCAGATATTCATATTTCAAATTGTAACCCCTGTACTTCTTGCACTGACAGAAAGGAGTTTCACTGTTAACTTGTCACTGTAATCGTGCGGATAAAAGCAATGGTGTATCATCAGCTTTAAGTTTGTGGTGGATTAACACGTAATGAAAAAGAAAATCTAGGAAAAATGCCAGATTGGCTCACATCGCAATGCTCAGGCCCTGCTGGATATTAACTGTCACACGATGAGCTGGTGGGACTGTCAGTGTGGACACACTGGCAGAACAGAACCGCAGACAGTGTCAAATCTCACAAGTATGTCTAATGATGATTCTGAACGTTTTATGATCATAGTCGCTCTGAAAGCATTTCTGTGCGACTTACCTTTCCCATGGAAGTAGTCTCTGTAGTACCTAGCCCCCAGATCAACATGCTCTATGCTGTACTCTTTCAGTCTTTCCAGTCTCGTGACCTGCTGTTCAATAGGTGTCTCCACCACGGACACGCTGGCGTTACATCTCCTCAACCAACCCATCACTCCATCTCTTCCTCCTTCTCCTCGCTCCGCTGATGAGCTGAGGAAGCTGATGTTCCGTTCCCCGTGGCCCCCCGTCTCGTTGAGGAAGTGGGGGCAGCTGAGGAGCAGCGGACTTGAGCTGTAGGCTCTGGGAGGAACGTCCGTAGGGTCCACGACCATAGAGGGAGTGGTTGTGCTAGGGTCTAGGCCCAGAGTTAAATCCTCAATGCTGGCGTATATGTGTTCATTCCCGCTAAGAGCCAAGGACCTGGACGCAGATAGAGACACGGAGGCGGCCGATGCCCCTGTAGCCGTGTTCCTCCTCTGGGTCACATAGCCCCGTTGAGCTGCGGCCTCGTGGAGGTCAAAAAGGATACTCTGTGCGTCGTAGTGGACAAAACTCTTTGGGCAAACCCACGCTTTGTAGGGAACATCGGATGAACCCCGTCCTCCATCTTCACTTGTCTCTCCTTTACCACCGTCCTGCTCCGCTCGACTGGCGCTCCGAAGTTTCCGGAACAACGACGATGTCCCAAGTGATGATTCCGTGCCGCCGCTTTTCTTCCTCACGCGCTCACCTCCATCCTTCCTTCGCTCGTCCCCACTCAGGGTAGAACCTGGCGAAGGAGTGCTGGTCGGTTGGGAGTCCGCCGTATGTAGCAGCTCTCTGAGACGCGAGGGTGCTGAGCTGCGCTGGTCGGGCCTCTCCTGGTGGAACTGGGTGAGCATGTCGAAAAAGCTCTGCTCGGGGATCCCCTGGATGTCGATGGAGGAGGTGCTGCCATACTCTCTGAACAAGGTCCCCATCACTCCTGCGCCACGGACCTCCACCTTGGCGTGCAAAAGAGATGTGTTCAAACTGTTAAAATATACAACTTTACACTATCCATTTTCTATACCACTTGTCATCACTGGGGTTAAAGAGTGGGAGCTATCCTAGCTGGCTTTGAGTGAGATTAGGGGTACACCCTGGATTGGTCATCAGTGAGTTGCAGGACACATAGAGACGAATCATCGCTTGATGTGTGTGCCTTGATTGGCACAGCGCCGTTACTTTACACATTCCACCCTCGCGTCGTGCTGCAGCTTTTTGGCCGTATTTTATTGAGTCGAGAATATCGATGTTATTAGACTTTGGCTGTTTGTCTACGATGATACAACTGCGATGATCTTCGCCCCAACGTGGAGCCGACCAACGGTCATATTGGCAAATAATGCATCCAGCAGCAAATCTGTAGAGAGGGACGAGAGTCGGCGCGAAAAGAAATTCAGTGAAGCGAGAGAGAGGACTAAATATAAAAGAAAAATTGAACCAATCCTTCTCCTCCTGTTACTCGCCAAAAGCCGGTTGTTACAAAACTGCAGTTGTTTGTTTACATTCTAACTCGGCTTGTAGCAAACGTGAGCGACGCCATTCACGCAAGATTACAATTTCAGCATCCCGGCCAGAGACATCCATGATCCAGGCGTTCTCATATTGGTCGTTGGAGACTTCAATCTTGCTCCTCGTCTACTAACAGCTTCAGAAAGCATTTGGACTGTTCAAAAAGGAAGGAATAAAACTCTGGACCTCCTGTATGTTAAATGTCAATGTAAAGGGAGCTGTTGTAAAAATATTTTGTGTATTTTTTTTATTGTTGTATTTTTATTTATTATTTTAACTATTATGTTTTATGTGTTATCGACAGCACATTGTTAGAGCTGTGGTCATTGTTGAAGTGCTCTAGAAATACAGTTAAGTCGAGTCCTAATTCTTGCCATGAATAGCGAGAGCACAAGATAGCAGTCTCACCTCGTTCTCATCCTGTTCACTCAGCGTCACCTCACTATTGGAGCGCTGCCTCAACGGTGGGAGGACGCGAAGGCTCAAAGGTGAACCTCTCTCAGTGGAATACGCTCTGCCTCGGAACTCCACATCTTTGGACCACCGCCGTGGCAACCGCGCCACTCCGCCTCGTACCAACCCGACGTCCGACGATAGCACCGACGACGACATGGACGTGGAGCAGTCGTCGCCGTTGTGATGGCTGCTCATTTGACCGTTCTCAAGCAGCGACTCTCTGGACTGGGCCCGACGCGGGGGCCACTCTGCGATCCGAGCGCGGACCCCCATTTTAGGCACTGAGATGCGCGGCTGCATGGTCGCATCCATATGGACCGGGTGCCCATTGGAGGTGTGATGAAACGGCACGTGTTGCGGGAGCCCGCCTTCGCCACCCCCGTCCAGAATGTCTGAGGAGGTGCAGGTCACCCCCCTGTCTCTGTAGCTGTTCATGGTGCCCCAAGGGAGCTCAGGGCAAGATGGAGGCCAGGTGGGCAGGGGGCTGGCATCCCATGTCAGGAGGGATGCAAGAAACGGAGAGGAAGGGGGCCCACACACACTGTGCTGTCTTCAGTACAGCCTCCAGCGTCCAAAAACATCACTGTTGTTCTATGGGGCCCACTTCACTGATCCATGATGGACCAGCCCTCTTTCTCCTTCTTCTTAGGTTATTTCAAGTCCAATAAAGATCTGCGAAAAGAAAACCAAGCAGAACATAAGTAAGCATTCACTCTGAGAGCACAACACGACATAGCTTTTGTGACCTAAATTCTTTGCAGTGGAAAACTGAGCACCAATTCTAAAAAAGAGTAAGTCATAACAGTAAAACAATGTGAGATGGGCATAGAAAAAGTCAGACAGGATAATAAGGTGCAGCAATATGACAGAGGATTTCTTCCATCGAGGCTAATCTTCTGGAAGCTGACACGGGATGTTATCTTTCACACTGTGCACTGAAGTGCACATGCAGACACATATGAACGTTTGCATACCCCACAGGCACGATCTCCCACGGCTCCTCTCCAGAGTGAAACCACTGCACCGCTCGGCTGATACCAGAGCTACATATCCACATCGAGAGCATTCAGAAAGAGTAGCGGCACGTAGTCATGACTAAGCATCTGTATGTGAAAATCTGGAGGTGTTAAGACTGAAGCGAGAGAGGTGCGTGTCTTGGTATTTATTGGTTTAGTGGCGGGCTACTTGCAGACTTGTGTGTCCTCAGCAGAGTTCACATCTCAGCATAACTATTAACTGTTGGGCCACACGGGTGCGAGCAACCTCAATTCCGCTGATATGACCTGTTCATTGATGCAAAATCCTTTCCAGAATTCAGGCCCTTTTACACAAATTTTCCAATGCAACCGGGGGGAAAAAAAAGGTCTACTTAAATGCTTCGTTCCGGTCATTTAACAGCAAACTGAAGGTCTATCAAATCGAATGCCTTGGTTATCCTATGTTCCACTGATGTCGACTTCCAGACTAACAATTTCATAAAATATTGAGCTTTTTCTTTTATCAAGAAGATGAAAGACGTTTAATGTTCTCTTTGATGAACAATGCTTTATGAGTCAACAGTGATGTTATTCTTGGTCCCATGACAGCTTTCCTCATAAACACACAGACGCCACACACTGTGACCAAATTTATTCACAGCTGAAAGATTTTGCCTATGGTAAAGCAAAGGCAACAGGCTCCCACTCTGATCACGCTTTCTGCTCATCCAGAGAGCTGTCCTGTGATCCAGTATCAGGCTCAATCCCAGATTATTTTGACGCAGCTGCAGGCACCGCAGAATGGCTTCATTATGTGCCTCGGAGAGGAACGATGGGGGCGGGCATGCTCTGATCTTTACCAATGACTTCTGTCACGGGGGTCTGAAGCAGACAGCTCATGAGAGTGGAGTGCACCTGACTGTCTACCAGTCAGTTATTTTCACATGCTCAGTTAATAAAATATACGGTATAAACAAGCCAGTCTATAAACTAAGAACAACTGCTGTGCTTTGATATCTTTGGTGTCCAATGACTAGTTTGAACAGAAGGAAACTCACCGTGTTGTTCTGCATGTACTCTTAAAACTGTAGTTAAACAACTACTGAAACCATGTTTTACAATGATACTGTATGTTTTTACTGACTGGACGCCAGAGTTGGCCTGTAAACATGTACTCCCCCCCTTCATAAGAACACATTCACTTTGTGAATGTATTTCACCCATACTTTGTGATTGACAATAAAAGATATTTTTGCTGAGCTGAGTCTGATGCGGGAGCACTAAATGTGCACTGAGATCGGTTGGCGACCAGTCCAGGGTGTACCCTGCATCTCGACCAAAGTCAGCTGGGATAGGCTCCAGCTCACCCGTGACTCTAATGAGGATAGTGCTTTAGAAAATGGATGAATGGTGAGTCAGATTGATTGATGCATGTAATTCATACCCGGGATGTTAGAGTTTAAACTATGAATAATGATGATTTCAACGTAAAAATATCATCACAAATCTTTGATTGCATTGTGAACTGTTGGTTTACCTTGCTACCCATTTGTTAAAAGATGAAAAATATTTGTCAGTCATAGGAAGTTGTAATTACAAGTAGAAAGAAGTCCTTGTTTGGTCACCTCAACATTAAAAAACAAAATGTAAATGTACAACTTACAGTGTTGGCTGTGAAAAAAGTAATTTAAAATTTTTCGTGCTAAAGCAGCCTAATAACAGTTGTTTACGGTGTTATGCAATACTTAGGAGGTACGGAAATATGCAGTTGTAACGGGAGTCTATTGAAATGCTCACAGTAACATTTTAAAAGCAATCAACCAACACAAAAGAGAAATGAGTTTTGGCCCAAACTTCAGAATATAAAGCACATTCCTTTGGTTTAATTACTGGCATATAGTAATTAGGGAAGCACCTCCCTTATTCCTGCTGCTCCCCCAGAGTCTTCACATGCTTCAGGCTGCATGCACCGCAAGCATATGCAGAGCATGGTTGATTAGTAGACTAGTCAGTTGGTAGTAATGATGGAAAGGAGTGAACTGACTGAGAGGGGGTGGGAAGGGTGAGGGGCACCAGTTGCCACTATTGTATGTGCTGGGAACGTCAACCGTACACTGGGTCAGATATGAGATCAGTGCCATTATTGACCATTCTCGAATCAATTAATTGTTTACTCTGAGCGACTGTTTTGTTCAAATGTAATTAAATGCCTTCTTACTGTTTGAGCATGTGAGGTCACACACTGCTATATATTTCTGATTCAAATTACATATAGAAATGGAAAAAATGAAACATGTAGCGGTTTAAATGACAGGCAAGATCTAGCAGCTGGTTTGAAGAACAGATGGCGGCGATGGTGAATTGACAGGAGGAGATTATATGACAAACGACAATACCGTGTTGGCAGGCAGCCTAGCGGCTGCGCATCAAACATTCATGCCAATTTAGCTTTAGGTGGAGTAGACTGGAAGGGATGTGTTTTGAACCCTGCAGTCTCACCTGATATAACAGTCCAGATAGGGCTGTAGCTATCGAATATTTTATATTTTTAGAATTGAGTATTAGACCGAAATGTATTTTAAACTATCATTCACAATAACGTGCATGCGAGGTGTATTTATTATTTTGTCCACTTGGGGTCGCTATCCTCACATTATACTGAGTTCATTCACTGCCAGCCTTCCCAATTAACATGGATATTTTACTTCTAAAGCCATCAATGGCAGTGAATGTGTTAAAGGTAGGACGTGGGCTGCCTGGTGAGTGACGTAGGCATCAGTGAATGGGAGTGCAGAGTTGGGTGGCTGCTAACTTGCTAACCCTTTAAGCCAGTCTGCATGAGTGACTCGGCATGAGTTGTGGTCATGCGCTTGTTACATGTCTGTTTTGTTACTGTTCGTTCAAGAAAGCCTTTGGAAGTACCCGCGGCAGTGCTTATCCTTGATGACTTGCTGGTGCATTAAAATATGTTATAACTCGCGATGGCAGAGTATATTAAATTGCTAACATTGATACATTACCTTGTGTTGGCGATCATAGATGTGCGGTTGTGGTACACATTGCACTTTTATCTTCTCTCTTACATGCGAAGTGATCCCAAACTCTGGACTTTCTGACTTTACACACTCTTTCCTCCTAGCTCGATGCCAGCGTGCCAACTTATTTCTACACAGAGTGGTGCGTGCGACTGCAGTAACATTAGTGTATGTGGAAAAATGATCCTGCAAAGATTCAAGGTAGAGATTTTTATCCAACTTTTATTTGTCATATACTTAAGTTATTCTATTAATCCTTACAACACTAGGGGGAACGTGATATGCTGACATAAAACAATAATGGAGGAGAACAAGGATCTCCTGTATTTCTTGCGTAAGAAGAACTAATTCTTTTCTGAGAGGAGACTGGGCTGCAAAGAAACGGCCTGCTAGAGCAGACTGGAGACTGTGGAGTAAAAAATAATGCAGTATCTATGGCTAATCCACATCAGTCAGTAAGAGTCATTTTTTGGCACAAACACTGAATTTCTTTGATTAGTTTAAGATCGGGCGGCACGGTGACCGACTGGTTAGCACATCTGCCACACAGTTCTGAGGACCGCGGTTCAATTCCCGGCCTCGCCAGTGTGGAGTTTGTATGTTCTCCCCGTGGCTGCATGGGTTTTCTCCGGGCACTCCGGTTTCCTCCCACATCCCAAAGACATGCGTGGTGGGTTGATTGAAAACTCTTAAATTGCCCGTAGGTGTGAATGTGAGTGCGAATGGTTGTTTGTTTATATGTGCCCTGCGATTGGCTGGCGACCAGTTCAGGGTGTATCCCACCTCTCGCCCGAAGATAGCTGGGATAGGCTCCGGCACGCGACCCTAATGAGGATAAGCGGTACAGAAAATGGATGGATGGATAGTTTAATATTACACTAATCCAGGTCTGTACATAAATATTGAAGATCATATAATAAGTAGGTGTGTTCATGGCGTGTAAAAAGCACTTAAACATGAATAGATGACGTCAACAACAAAAACTAAGACTATGAGGAAGTGCTCATTCAGACAATGCGGTTTTTCACACACAACAATAAGACCTTTTTCGTAACGAGTCTGAGCAATGGTGCCCGAGGCAGTCACTGTATGTGCGCCATAAACACAAGACTGCCTTGCACACAAAGCATCACATCATAGTAGACTTTTAAATATGAATACAAATGTTGAGCGATCATCCTTAAGTACTGTGATAGGAGCTAAGGAGACTGTGCAGCATGTTTAGAAAATAAACGTGGGGGGTCAAAGAACAGAATACAAGTAGGGCGTACAATCGAGAGAGGGGGGTAGTATATCCCGATGGGGAGGACCATCAGTGTCTGACAAATACACTTCCAATAAAAACTGATCAATGGGGCTCACTTAACCTAGCACATCATGCTTAATAGGTTTCTTTGGCCGGGGGAAGGGTGGGCATAGGGGTCAGTGATTGTGTGAGCGAGCGTCCCTGTCGCAAAGCAGCTGTCTATAAGCAAGCACGGTCAGTAAGTGAAAACTCAGCATGATAAACACAATGGTCCAACTGCTGACACACACCCTAATCAAGTAATTAACAGATTAGAGAATGGACTCTCTAGTTTACCATAGATCCTGAAAAAGACTGAAAGAGTGAAGACTGAAAAACAGTAAACATAGTAACAGCAATGTGGGCTAGTGGTTAGTACACACGCAAATTTACTGACTTATATACACACACACACGCACTGTGGGGGAATATCCTTAAGCGTTATTAGCCTAATCTCATCTAATTCATAACCAGTGTGCCGGTAGTGTGAAGATGTAGACGCCATCTCTCGCCATCCAGTTAATCCTCTGAAATGTGTATATAGTAAAGATTACTTGAGACTCTGACTGTATGGTAGTTATTTGACCCTTTTTATACAAATGTTTCTTACATATAGTGTGCACAATAAAAGAAGTGCTGCAGGTTTTATTTAGACACACCTCAGCAGTAGCAGGCACATTCTCATACCAATAAACAAACCACGCTTCCGGAACGCGATGATTCATGCTTAGGTTTTAGGTCATTGTTTCATTGGTATGCTGTCAGGGTCTCAAGTGTCCTTGGTGAGGGGATTACACACACTTGGAATATAATTAGAGGATTTTATACCTCAATTTTTGTTTGCGAAAGATGATAAAAAACATTTTTGGGCTATTCATTGATATTAGTGTTTCTCAAACTTTACCCCCCCCAAGTACCACCTAAAAAAAAAATACTTCAGAACCACCATCATGGCCAATGTTAAAATACAGTAGCATAGTACATTTAATATTATTGTAAGCCACTGTAACATTATACAGTTGTTAGTTTATTGAACGTTTGCCATAACTGACACCAGGCAGTCAACACACAGTGACTAACGGTTTAGCCAGTTAACAGCAAGCCAACTCTTATTTGCTGACTCCAAAATTTACAAGCTGACTCCAAAATTTACATGCATTCAGTCACAGATACAGTCCTGTAGAACGTGAGGACACCAAGTGGACAAAAATAATACCTACACCTCACACGCATATTGGGGTTATGCATAAAAGTTGAAAATATTTCTAAATAAATATTAAAATAAATATATGGTTGCAATTCTGCAGATTTCGTGGTGAGCTGGAGCATAACAGATAGACAAGGGATTATTGCACTGCTTCTTGGGGGTGGAGAGGTTCACAAAATTCATGATTCGGTTCATATGTTTTTGTGCTCGTGGTCTTTGGTTCGGTATACGTTGACTGTTAGGTAAATCAATTATATCGCTTAGTGTCAGGTTAAAACTAGACAAATGAGGCGGTCTGAAATAAAAAATGGCTCTTAAAGCTCTGACCCTTGAATTAGTGCATACAAAATAATTTACTTTTACAACTACATATATTGGTAGCAGAAAATAAATACATTTGATAATTATTGTAATTGTTTTATTTATTCATTAATTTGGCCAAAATCCTTGGTTTATTTTCTTTTTATATTTCACTAGGGTTAATATTGGACGCATGTGTTACTGTTGTTTTGTTTGTTTGTTTCCTGTATTTTCATGGGTTTGAGCTTTTATTTCCAAGTGTGGTAGATACAGGATGTTGTGGTTTCTCCCGTCTCAGTTTGCTTGCTGCCTGCCTGTGAGAGGCATGTTACGGCGATGTGATTGCCCTTTTTTTTAATTTCATCACACTGCAGGAGTAAAACCTCATCTTTGAAGCTACTTCTGCGTCCCGCCTTTTATGCACTGAAACAAGTGTCGTCAGTCGGATGTGCAGAGCGCTCCAGCTTCATATCAACAACAAGTGAAGCACTAAGATCTTTAAACAAAGAAAACTACATGAGCACAACATTTTAGTGTTTTTCCACCTTTCTTGGTGATTTCAAGTAGCGAGCCTTTGGAACCATTAGGGATGGCCATTTGATTAGGGATCGGGAGGTGGACCGCAGCCTGTGGTTGTAAAACAGGGTTTTTCGCTTTCTTAGCGGGAAGAGGCAAACAAACATATTACTGAGGTACATAAAATTAATTGATCACTCTTAGGAGAAGCCAGCAACCACATAAAACCCATGTTTTATTTAATTTAGCTAGGCTGAGCGCCGAAAGGCAGACTACACCCTGGACAGGTCACCCTGATGTCAATCAAAAGGCGCACATGGAAAAAAGAACCATTCAAACATACAGACACCATAGAATCTTAAATGAATCCAACATGTAGGTTTATGCAGCGTGTGTGAAAATAAAAAAATGAAAGCATATTGATTTTCTGCCTAGGGGGAAAAAGCAGTGATGGTTCAATATAAAGTAGTGGTGTTTGCTTGTTATGCTGTAGTAGTGTAGTGTCAAAGGGGGAGGGAACCCCCAATGGAGAAGGATGGGCAGCCCCCATTCACAATCACAACACTTTCACCCCCTTTCAGGTGACTTCTCCTGGCCCCTCCACCGCAGCCGTTGTAATCGCAGCCTGGTCTTATAACTGAAAATAAGGCATGAGGCTGATGACGAAGGCTCGCTTCCTGCCTCCGATTCATGTAATGTGGATTTGCTCCCTGCAGGGATGAGCGTCATTAAAATCAAATTAGGATGGAACGAGAGGGGAGTGTCATTTGAGGGGAAAAGCCTCTGCAAACCTGCGTCCAACAAGACGGGACGATTTTAAAGAAGAAATCAAGCAAATTCCGACTCTTTTTGATTTAAGCGGAACATCCACCGACAAACATCAGTGAAATCAGTAACAGACGAAAAGTGTAACGATAACTATACACCAGGAAATGGAACGTAAAGCAATAAGGGAATAGGTGTGGCTAGCTCAGTCCAATATGAGCAATATAATTACAGAGGGGTGAGGGGGGCAGGGACGGTGTTGTTCTGTTTTTGGCAGTGACGTAACCTGAATTTGCCGGAGAGCGTTGTATCACTAACTTGTGCTAACGCAGTCGTAAAGTCAGAATAGCAGTGTCGTCGTTGTCATCATGGGACTGTTACTGTTGTTGATACGGCTGTTGTTGTGCTTATTGTTCTCTTGTGCCTCCCCCCGGCTACATAACCCCGCTATCCTGTGTTCTCTTTCTATCTTCCCTATGCCTCTCTACTTTGTCACTCCACCTTAAACCAAGTGGCCGAGGTTTCTCCTTTAAGGAGTTTTTCCTTGCCTACGTCGCAAAGTGCTTGCTCATGTGAGCAAGGACAGCTAGTTTTCTTTAATGAATGAGTTTGATTCTTGACCTGCGCAGTAATGTTTGAAGTGCCATGAGATAACTTCTGTTGTGAATTGGTTCTATTAAAATACAATTAACTTGATTTTACAGTTGGCCATAAATATAAAACAATCAAATGAAAAACAGTAAAGACTGAAGTAACTGAGTGTCCATTGTTGTCCTGTGTGACTGCTTATTGTTACGCCGCTGCGCAAACTAGTCCACTGCGCGCCGTTTGTATAACGTCGTATTTCAGGAAAAACCAAGGACCCCCTGAAATCAAGTAACAATTACATCCACATATATTTTTTTACGTTTTACATACATTAGCCGCAGATTAATTCCAGAAATAGCTATCAAATGGCACTAGGTAATAATATTTCTCTGTCAGGCATCTACAAGGAATTAGTGGTTTTACGTTATTTTAGCTGTAGTATGCAATGGGTAATGGCTCTTTATACTTGACAGCTAAATTAGTGCTGAAACAATTAATCGAATAACTCGAATAATTAGAAATAAGTTGCCGCGATGGCGGTGAGGCAGGAGGAAACCACTAGTTACCGCGCTGCCCAAATTACAAACCAAATACAGTTAATAAAATAAACTAATTCAATTAAATAAATGGTCTAGTGGTTGTGTGCGAAGGGGGCATGATGAGCGGAAAATGCAAGAAATCGACAAAACACCCTGCTCCTTTGACCAAATCCACTCGGAGAGGCTGCTTGTCGCTGTACGATCATTATGCTGTTAGCGGTCGCCATAGAAACGGGTAGGTGCGGAGGGCCGTGCAGTGTAGGCGGCAGGCCACAGGCAAAGGGGGCACACAACCTGAGTGAGATAAATAATAAGACACACCACTGCAGTGCACATTAAGGTGGCCATCTCGCAATGCAGCAGACTGCTACGAAGCTCCCACACACGGCAAACACAGTTTGAACTTGGGCTGTAATCACGCCAGTCAGTATGCTCCTCGCAGCAACGTGCCGCTAACGCAGCAAGGCGTGTCTAAATGAGCTAAAAGAAGTGGAAAAGCTCAGGGCCGTGCACTCATCAGCGGGATTCAAGCATCTGCTACTTGTTTTTGCTCAAATAACGTAATCCAATTGTGCAAATTCCTGGCATTTCTATAGATGCTTCAATCGCATCTTACGGTGTATTAATCGGCCATATGCCATGCTCCGCAGACAGCTGAATATGCTGGCTTTGCGATTTACATCTGCACAACGCGGACCTGTTGACAGAGTAAGTACGGGGGGATTAGCATGGAAGAACCTGACTGTCTGGAGGTCACCCTTTGGTCCTCCCCAATACTTATCTACTCAATGTCTAAGCAGGCTAAATGGTGGCAGCTAACTTCACAACAAGCAGCAGAAAGTGAAAATTCAATATACAGCGCTTGCTTCAAGCTGTTTATTGACTCGCCCAGTTGAAGTTTATACATAAAAATTATTACACATTGTGTATTCATGCAAAGCATACAACTTACAAAAGTCCACCATCTTAATGTTAACACACAATTAAAAAACACCATACACAGGGTAACGATCGATGTTGCGGTAGGCATAAGCCTTTAACCAATGGATTTTTGAACACACATGTTGCAGGAACACATGTAGACAGACAACAGAACTTCGTGTATTATGGCTTCTATTTTATTCTGTCCCCTGGCGGCCAAGGCGCACACACTTGAAGCAGAACAATGTCAAAGGGCACTGAATCATGAAATCATGATGCACAAACTGTTTAATTCTTTATATATTATTTAATTATATTATTACTGCATGTCTTGTGTAGGGCTGGAATGGATTAATGGCATTTCAATTAATTTCAATGGGGAAAGATGATTTGAGTTACGAGCATTGTCACAGAACAAATAAAGTGTGAGTGATAGAGTGAGTGTGTGCGTGTGCGTGTGTGTGTGTGTAGGTACTGCGTTTAAATGTTTTTGTAATTGTGTTCTGGATTTACCTTTAATTATGATTTTTTACTACTGGTCATTATATTTATGTATTGTAAGGATGCCCTCAAAAATTAGATGACGCCTCTCGTGGGACTATCCTTCAAACTCCTAAGTGAAGCCACCACTCCTATGGGTTTAATAAATCTATAATATACTGGAGAAGTTTAACTTTTTGAATTTAACAAATGAAAAATGTAACTTTTTGAAGATCAAATTTATTGAGATGCACCAGTATATTACAATGTAACATATAGCAATGTATTTTTATAATCGTAACAATTTTACAGATGCGATTTGTGTTGTGGTAAAAACATATACCGGTGGTATCATTTAGAGTAAGATAATGGCGCCTTTTACACTGACCATAGAATAAATCATTTTCCCGCCTATTCAGTTTTGATTCTGTATCAAAATCAAGCAATGGAGTCATCCCTGCAATTTTCGTTGACATTGTCCTGCATCTATCTGATTGAGTGATAATGTGCCATTGTGTGAAAACGCACATAGTAGTGGCAATATAACTTGCTGGATTCTGTGTAAAAGCAAAAATCTTGTTGTAAGGGCTCTGATGCAGTTATTCTGCAGGAATCTCTGCGTAAAAGAAACTAACAAATCCAATGGTGGCTTTGGCTGCTTTTTTGTGATTATCACATGTAAAAAAAGGCAGTGAGTCATCAGAAAGATATTTCAGTGAACAGACACATACACACAACCTCTCTCTCGGACCATCAAAGCACGTCGCTTAGCGTCAGGTGGCTAACAAAACAGATTCTGAATACCAGCTAGAACAGAGGTGTCAAACTCAAGGCCTGGGGGCCAAATGTGGCCCGACATCATTTTATGTGGCCGGCGAAAGCAAATCATGTGCATCTACTTCGTTTTTGTTTCTTTTTGCTAAAATCTGTTCCAAAATTGCAAATTGTCTTCACTTTTGATAACGTCAAGTGATTGCAAGCATTTTTTGTTACCAAACCACATTTTAAAATAAATTAAGGAGGTCCGTCTTGGTGCTTTCGTTTTATGAAAAGGCGCCATCTCGCTATCCGCGCAAGGACTACCCTGGCGCAGCAACTGCCAGCGAACTCCAACCGTTAGACATTGGTGTAAACAGGGCGATCAAAGTGAAGTTGCGAGCGGCGTGGGAGCGATGGATGAGAGACGGCGAACACACCTTTACTAAGAATGGGAGGCAGCTCCGGTCAAGTTACGCCACCATATGTGAATGGATTGTGGATGCCTGGGGTAAGGTATCTGCTTTGACTGTTGTCCGAGCTTTCGCGAAAGCCGGCATCATTGCTGAACAGCCACCCGGTAACGAGACTGATTCCGACGAGTACGAGAGGGAAACCGGCATATTTGATGGCGAAATTGCCCAGCTGTGATCAAAAAATAATGTGAGTGTATTTTTAAATACGTAGTAGAATAAAGTTCAACCAAACTCACTGTTTTGCTTCCGTTACCTTCTTTTAGCATGCGCCGAATAATACGGTGTGCCGTATGTATGGCTTAAGTACAGAAATAGACCCCGTAATTGAGACTGCACCTTATGGTGCGGAAAATACGGTACATTGAATTATAGTTGAACATTTTTTTAATGGCTTCTGATCTCAAAACTACTTGTTCACAGTCATAATGGCGCTCCAAGGGAAACCATAACTACGATGTGGCCTGCAAAATTAGTTAGGCACCCAGGTTCCACACTGTGGTATCTGTGACTTTGAATGTGTATGGCTTTAAAAGGCAAGGCCTGGCCTGGTGACTGATGAGTGCGATAGCAAATTAGATGGTAGTTAGCTTTTGTTAGCTCAGGTTTGCCGGTCTGCGTGTTGAGTCCCTGGGCATCAGCTGTGGTGTTTCATATATATGAAAATATGAATAGGCTTATTCCAATTTGTTGACTAAAGCGATTGAAAGTGCACCGGTGGCTGTCTCCTTCCTTGAGCACTTGTGGGGGACATTACAAAACATTCTAACTAGCAATGTTAGACTATATTAAAATAGCTAACACCGATAGCGTGTGCTGGTGATCGTAGACATGCTGTTGTGGTATGTTTGTCAATTCTGCTTCGCAGTAGACAGATTGCAATTTCTTTTTTTTTTTTTTTTTTTTTTTTTTTTATGTGAAAGGATCCCAAACTTTGGATATTCTTTGTCTTTCACGCAATCTTTCTTCCTGGCTTGCTGCCATCGTACCATCTTATTTCTAAACGGAATGGTGCATAACTCTGCAGTAATATTAGTCTGTGTGGAAAAATGATTCCTGCAAAGCTTGAGGCAGAGATTTGACTTAAACCTTTTTTTTTTTTCATTTTTGGTGGCTGAAGCACGATGTAATGACGCAAGCAAAAACCGCAGTCAGCGCTCACTTCTCTGCATAAAGCTCGGAAGGGCCGTCAATGATGAGTGGCATGGTCCGTGGGCGTCTCAGTCTTGCTGTTTAGCGGCTATGGCTACGACAGTCCGTGCATGTTTTGACAGCCAATACGAATAGCCAATAATAATGCAAGTTGCTCCACGCTGAACCAAACATGTGCTGTCAATAGAACCATGCCAAGTTAGGATGACACACACAGCAAATTAGCAGTGGCATGCAACAGATGCTAATGTTTGCAGACTACTGCTGCAGCCATGGGAGAGCGCTGGGGGAGAGAGAGAGGAAAAAAAAAAAAGTGTTCCCTGGGAAGAAACAACGGCTGACGTCAAGAAAGGGCCGAAAAGTTTGGCAGTGTGGAATTATTTTGGTTTTGTAACGTCTGTGAGGAAACAGAGTAGCATGCCCCCCGCCCCCTATCCAAAAACAACAAACAAACTGTATTGCCAAAGACATGCTAACATTAAGCACGGTGAAAAATAAGGGATTCAAGTATCCACTAAATTAATAGACCCTTGTTACCAACGGCATGGCCGTAAATTGGAATTGAAAAACTTGAAAAAGCTTATGCATGGTCAAATTATACAGTATGTGTTTATGAATACATACATATATTTATTTGTCTTACATAGTGTTCAACTTTTGACAGAAAATAAATATTAAAAAAAAAGGTTAAAAAAGGTTAAGCGTATCAAGGAACATTTAAGATAAAAAAAAAAAAATAGTGATTTGATTGAGTGATCTATAACAATAGGCTGATGTGGGGAAAAAAAAAATTGTGGTAGGAATTTTTCCCATATCGCCCAGCCCTATCTGTGCATTGTTGGAATGTCAGTGTTTATATGAAAAAATATATAAAAAATAAAAACATTTTGTATTCTTTGAAGTATAAATATTAATGTATGCTATTGCAATGCCTTGCTTTTAGTGCGCTTAGTACATAGTCATAGCTATAAAGGCAATTTTACTAATTATTGGGATAATTTCTTTCAGTGTTTCGGTTTTTGGCCTTGGCTTTGTTCTTTTTTTTGGTTTTCGGATTCGGTCAAGAATTTATTTCTGTGCATCACTAGTTTCAACCCCTCTCCTTGAGCAGTCGTGGTGGAGGGGTTTGTGTGTCCCAATGATCCTAGGAGCTAAGTTGTCATGGGCTTCACGCCCCTGGTAGGGTCACCCATGGCAAACAGGTCCGAGGTGAGGGACCAGACAAAGCACGCCTCCAAAAACCCCGATGAAGAACAAAATATATGGATCTAGGTTTCCCTTGCACGGACACGGGTCACCGGGGCCCCCCTCTGGAGCCAGGCCTGGAGGTGGGGCTCGAAGGCGAGCGCCTGGTGGCCGTGCCCGGCCGGGCACAGCCCGAAATGGTAACGTGGGTACCCCTTCCCATGGGCTCACCACCTGTGGGAGGGGCCATAGGGGTCGGGTGCAGTGTGAGCTGGGCGGTGGCCGAAGGCGGGGACCTTGGTGATGCGATCCCCGGCTACAGAAGCTGGCCATAGGGACGTGGAATGTCACCTTTCTGGCAAGGAAGGGGCCCGAGCTGGTGTGTGAGGTTGAGAAGTTCCGACTAGATATAGTCGGGCTCGCCTCCACACACGGCTTGGGCTCTGGTACCAGTCCTCTCAAGAGGGGTTGGACTCTTTTCCACTCTGGAGTTGCCCACGGTGAGAGGCGCCGAGCAGGTGTGGGTATACTTATTGCCCCCCGGCTCGGCGCCTGTACGTTGGGGTTCACCCCGGTGGACGAGAGGGTGGCCTCCCTCCGCCTTCGGGTGGGGGGGACGGGTCCTGACTGTTGTTTGTGCCTATGCACCAAACAGCAGTTCAGAGTACCCACCCTTTTTGGAGTCCTGAGAGGGGGTGCTGGAGAGCGCTCCCGCTGGGGACTCCATTGTTCTGCTGGGGGACTTCAATGCTCACGTGAGACCTGGAAGGCCGTGATTGGGAGGAACAGCCCCCCCAATCAGAACCCAGAGGGAAGTCTGGGCTTCCCTGCTGAGGCTGCTGTCCCCGCGACCCGACCTCGGATAAGCGGAAGACAATGGATGGATGGATGGATGGTTAGTTTCAACCCTATTATAAATTGACTATATCACAGTGCAATCCAATTATGTATGCATAAAAACTATTATTTTACAATTCAATTTAGTTATGAAGGGCAAAACAGTGGTTAACACTTCTGCCTCACAGTCAAGAGGCTCTTCATTCGAATCACAGCTCAGGCCATCCTGTGTGGAGTTTGGTTGTTCTCCCCGTGCTTGCATGGGTTTTCTGCAGATAATCCGGCTTCCTCCAACATTCAAAAACATCTACGATAAGTTCAATGACAACTCTAAATTTTCCATATGTGTGTATCTGAGTGTGAATAGTTGTTTGTCTATGTGTGCCCTGCGATTGGCTGGCAAAAGCCCAGGGTGTATCCTGCTTCTCACCCAAAGTCAGCTGGGACAGAATCACCCACAACCCTAATGAGGACAAGCGCTAAAGACAATGGATGGCTGTAATGAGCTCTTATAATTAGAGTCATTTTAGTCCACATTCATCAACAAAGCAGCTGCTGAAACATGGTTGAGTCCCATTGTGACGCTTTTTTTCCCACACTGGAAAACATTCACAAAAACGAAAAGAAAATTGATTTATTTTTAAGCAAGACCCTCCCCAGTCCACCCAATTAAACATCTTTTTCTATTGTTTGTCGATATGCAGCAACGCAAAGCCCAACAGGTGACGAGTGAAGAAGCTTAGCGCACAGCTTAGCTAAGATTGGGGGGGGAAATAAGTAACAAAAAGACTAATTTCAATAATAAAGATAGTGAACTGACTGCTGACAGTGCAAACACATATGCTGGGCAAACAATAAAGGAGCCAGGCTATAGGCCGCCCAGCTGTGTTCATGGGCCATATGCCCCATGGGTGTGCGTTTGGAGTAGATGCATTTCTGCGTAGCAGCCGTATTGACGGGTGCTGTGGGCGACATACACCATCACAGCTGTTGCAGCTCTCATGCAGACGTCTCAGGGGAGACTAGCCAGCCACTGCGCGCTGATTAACAAGGGTTAGGGGGGTTTGCACTGGAACCATGGAGGAAAACCCAAATAGTGAAGGTTAACTACAGTAGCTTTTATGTTTAGTTGTGTTGCGTACGAAGATTTAATGGCACTATAAGGAAAATGAACAATACAAAATCTCATTCATTATAGAGGGTCGTACTACGCCGTACTAAAGTAAGAATTACAGTAAATGAAAAACATTTCTAGGCCAGAAATAACAACAATCAAATGAAAATAAGGCCTCTCCTTGAGCAGTAACCTTATCGTGGTGGAGGGGTTTGTGTGTCCCAATGATCCTAGGAGCTAAGTTGTCGGGGGCTTCACGCCCATGGTAGGGTCACCTATGGCAAACAGGTCCTAGGTGAGGGACCAGACAAAGCACGGCTCCAAAAACCCCTATGAAGAACAAAATATATGGATCTAGGTTTCCCTTGCCTGGACACGGGTCACCGGGGCCCCCCTCTGGAGCCAGGCCTGGAGGTGGGGCTCGAAGGCGAGCGCCTGGTGGCCGGGCCTGCACCCATGGGGTCTGGCCGGGCACAGCCCAAAAGGGTAACTTGGGTCCCCCTTCCGATGGGCTCACCACCTGTGGGAGGGGCCATAGGGGTCGGGTGCAGTGTGAGCTGGGCGGTGGCCGAAGGCGGGGACCTTGGCGATCCGAACCCCGGCTACAGAAGCTAGGACGTGGAATGTCACCTCTCTGGCAGGGAAGGAACCCGAGCTGCTGTGTGAGGTTGAGAAGTTCTGACTAGATATAGTCGGGCCACCAAAGCTATGGCCGTAAGGTAATCGGTGCCTGTCGTGGCGGCAATCCCCGAACCCGTTTGTTGGACACCAGCGGTGAGGAATGCCGTCAAGCTGAAGAAGGAGTCCTATTGGGGCTTTTTGGCCTGTGTGAATCCTGAGGCAGCTGATGGGTACCGGCTGGCCAAGCGGAATGCAGCTTTGGTGGTCGCTGAGGCAAAAACCCGGGCGTGGGAGGAGTTCGGTGAGGCCATGGAGAACGACTTCCGAGCGGCTTAGAGGAAATTCTGGTCCACCATCCGGCGTCTCGGGGGGGGAAGCAGTGCACCATCAACACTGTGTATAGTGGGGATGGGGCGCTGCTGACCTCGACTCGGGACGTTGTGAATCGGTGGGGAGGGGTGAGGCTTGCCTGGGAACGCCTCGGGATCCTCTTGGAAGAGCTAGAGGATGTGGCTGGGGAGAGGGAAGTCCGGGTTTCCCAGCTGAGGCTGCTGCCCCCGCGACCTGACCTCGGATAAGCGGAAGACAATGGATGGATGGATGGATGAAAATAAGGCAGTAACTGAATGTGCCTTCTTCTGCCGCGTGACCACATATTCTTATGCCGTGCCCTACGTAACCTCAAAACATTGAATGTCGGGACCCCCTGTATTGGGATAAAATTCCCACCACCAAGCGATTGTCGACAGACACACTGCACGGGAAAAAACTGCAACCTGTATCAGGTTTTGAGGCTGCACATACGGTATACTGTACTGTATTTTAATTTTTTTTTTATTGAACCACAAAAACATGGTGTACACACAAGGAAGAAATTGATTGCCACTAAGAGAGGAAACTGGCAATAATACAGTAGAGTGGATATTTTTAGAGTCTGTTGGCAATGATCAATCACCCCATTATCTGACTTAACCATGCATTTCACCGAGACTCTCCACGCTTTGCTTTCTAGCCACAGGTAGATATGAAATTAGAATTCAAAATAGAATCTAGTTCAGTATTATTGTAAAACACAATATACTGTATTAGATTGGCTTGGCATCGCCCGCTGGCCGGCTGGGTCTTGCTTACATTTAGAACCTGGATTTTGTTTTGTTTTTTCTGTGAAAGCTCATGTGCACGCTTATGTGCATCTTTGATTGGCTGTTACATCTGCGACATTGCGGCGCAGTTCACCAGCGATTAAAATGTAATATGGCACAACAAAAACAGTATCTGATAGTCTGCCAGTCATGAAAACTAGTTGCCGAACCCCACACACTGCGTGACAGTTCAGTCTGTTTGGGCAGCATCGCTTGGTGTGTGACGGGCCTTACACCAGCATCATATATGGATATTGATACTGGTGGCGGACTGGTTAACAGATCTGCCTCTGAGTTCTGAGGACCCGGTTCAAATCCAGCCTCGCCTGTGTGGAGTTTGCATGTTCTCCCCCATGCCTGCGATTGGCTGGCGACCAGTTCAGGGTATAACCCGCCTCTCGCCCGAAGATAGGTGGAATAGGCTCCAGCACGGCGGCCGACTGGTTAGAGCGTCAGCCTCACAGTTCTGATGAGCGGGGTTCAATCCCCGGCCCCGCCTGTGTGGAGTTTGCATGTTCTCCCCGTGCGGGTTTCCTCCCACATCCCAAAAACATGCATGAATTGGAGACTCTAAATTGCCCCTAGGTGTGCATGTGAGTGCGAATGGTTGTTTGTTTGTATGTGCCCTGCGATTGGCTGGCAACCAGTTCAGGGTGTACCCCGCCTCCTGCCCGATGATAGCTGGGATAGGCTGCAGCACGCCCACGACCCTAGTGAGGAGAAGCGGCTCAGAAAATGGATGGATGGCTCCAGCACACTCGCAACCCTCGTGAGGATAAGCGGTACGGAAAATGAATGAATTAATGTTAAAGGTTAGAGGTTTGTTGGTTCATACAGACATCTTGATTGGCTAGAAGACTGCAAAGCAGACCGGCTGTGTCTGAACTGTGCATTAATAATTGGGAATAATGTTAACTTTGCTCACCTGTCAAGATGATGAGTTTTCTGAGGGATGTTCGTGACAGCATTTCAACTATTTCAAATGCATCTGTCATTTTCAATCTGTCAAATTATGACTACCAACAAGTGCAGCATCAGGATACGTCGGTGAAACTGGTTCTCCTCCCCCCCCCCCCCCCCCCCCCCCCACGCCCTAAGAGTCATCAAAGAGTATTAACCCTTCGCAGCAAAAGTAAACGTTCAGAGATAAACCAGCAACGCTTTGACCATACACTAAGATGCAAATTATAATCTGCAATAATAATCGTGTAATCAGAGTGCACAATGAGCATAGTTCCCTCACAAAACGACACACAAACCAGATCCACATGGAGCCTTGCATTTCAATTAGAATTGCGTTAGAAGCCTAATAAAATGAAAATGCTCCATATAAACACCTCAATCGGAATAAACAGGCTGAATACGAATGGAATTGCATTCACATTCACAAGGGTGGTATATCCGTTTTGCCAAACCGATTAGATGTATTTTTTTTGTCAAATAAACCATGAATCGGAATGGTGTTGGGCTGCATTGTCTGTGCATGCTCTGTCTTGACGCAAATGCGCGGTGATGTCATCATTTACGCATTTGAAAACATGGCTGCTTCCTACCAGAGCTGGTCTGGACGGCCGGAGATGTTTTTAAATCCTTGCAAATTATTTTTTTACCAAGCTGTTGCTTTAATAAAAGTGTAAAAACAGTCACAACTGTGCTAAATAGACGATTGACCTCCATCTTGATAAATCATGTGATGTTTACATACATCTCCACGTCACATGTCTGTAAAACGGCTGTTTCGGTTGAACATGTGGCACACGTAAACACCAGATCAGAATAGATCACGTCACGTGTACACAGTTGACCAGAGATCTTCAATCGTAATGATTTCATGCCAAAATGCCTGCATGTAAACCTGGCTACAGACAGGAATTATAGCAGCAGTGTTGATTTCCCTTGCTCCAGGTAGCAATGTCGACATGACACGAAGGAGCTGGACCAATAGACCGTTGGAGACATCAAAATTCAGGCAACAAACAAGCCATGCAAAATGTCTTCACTGCTGTTTTGCACAAGACAAGATGTAAATCTTGAACTCTGGTGAACATTTCACAAGAGTTTAGATGTCAACATGCCTATTTGGACTGGCAAGTGAGTCAAAACACCCTTTTGATACTAACCCAATCATCTTAACATTAAATAATGATTTTGAGAGGGATTTCCGAATGCAGTGCAACTTCTTATGTTTGTACAATTGAAAATAAGCCCATGAAATCGCACAAAACTTTGGAATTCAAACGGCTGTTGTGGAAAAAGTCACAAGATGAGATGTCAACGTATCGCACAAGACTTCATTGTACCTCAATTATCAAAGGATTGACTCGGTCCCCTTCTCTTTTTCTTTGGCTTTTTTGTGACACTGACTCCATAATGAGCAAACTCAAAAGGGTTGTTAAAAGAACATGAAATACATCGAAAGCAGTAAGTCTAAATGCTGCATCACCTTCCCACTTGTTATTAGGGCCTTAAAATAACATCTCCAATTTTTTCCCACAACAATCTGATTTTCTATATGAATGATTTTACCTTTTGCTTATAGAGAACGCAAATAACAATGACATTATTCAAAACAAGTTCTGCTTTTTTCCCCTTCTAAGATTTGCTTTATTTCTCCTGATACCAAACAAGCATTGAAACTCTTTTTTCAGACTATCAACTTGTTACCTTCTAAATAAATAACAGAACCGGGGTTCAATCCCCGGTCCCGCCTGTGTGGAGTTTGCATGTTCTCCCCGTGCCTGCGTGGGTTTTCTCCGGGCACTCCGGTTTCCTCCCACATCCCAAAAACATGCATGGTAGGTTAATTGAAGACTCTAAATTGCCCGTAGGTGTGAATGTCAGTGTGAATGGTTGTTTGTTTGTATGTGCCCTGCGATTGGCTGGCATCCAGTTCAGGGTGTACCCCGCCTCCTGCCCGATGATAGCTGGGATAGGTTGCAGCACGCCTGCGGCCCTTGTGAGGAGAAGCGGCTCAGAAAATGGATGAATGGATGGATAAATAACAGAAATAAATATTTTTTCTTGACAGATCATGTCAAAATATTTTTTTTTCTTCAAGAAAAAAAAAATTCCTTTTCTCAAAACATGCATGTTAACGCAATATTTAATAAAGGAAACTTGCAAGTGTTCAACAATTTAATAATACTAGTATTAAGCTGTCAAATAATAATTCTGACAAACTGAAATCTCTAAAATCAATTAAGAACAAGTACAGCCAGGCTCTTACATGTTCTTAAAGATGCCATCGAGTGTTCAGCTTTCCCCCCCCACGCAACACTGTTAGCTTGTTCAGTAAAAGCTTTTATGATGGCAACAGTTGATGTTTCCAAATCAGGAAGAAGAAGGATGACCAGCGTCCCAGGACAGACTGTGCTCGACCTCAGATGTTCCACCAGATAACAGTTCTGTTTGCGAAATCACATGCCGTTTTGTAGAAAAAAAGGACGCTGTACAGGACGCTTCCTGTAACCAAAGAAGAGCAGTGACACACTAATGAGTCTAACTGATGACGAGGCCTCAGGAAGCGGAGGCCACCGTTGGGGACAAGAGAAGACAAAGTTAAACGAGGGAAGCTGGGGAAATCTGAGGAAGACAACGTAACTCTTTTGAGGGGCTATGCACTAATGACCAAATCCAGCTGTACAGCTGAAAGCACCTAGAAGTCAATTAATGATTCTCATGACATGTTAGGATACTACACAGACTTCCCAAGTTATCAGGTAAACAAATACAGTACATCTTATGAATAAAACAGTGATATTAAATCATCTTGAAGGAGGCAATCATTTATTTTAACTGTCTGTTCGGAGGCTGTAATTTGCAGTGCTTTACCAGGTTCTCTTGACAGATGTTCGCAATAGTTTGTTGACCCTAAGTGATAAATGGAACGCTTCAGCATAAGCCTTTGCGGTTTAAGTGCACCACAAATTACAGACTCCAAAAATGTCCGATAAAGAAAATTAATTGTATGTATTATTTTTATCCAGGCAATCCAAATAAATTGGACAGAGTACAGGCCAATGAATTTAACAGATGTAAGCTTTCACACTTGAGCAAGTCTCCTCCACCAGAACCCGTCCAAGCAACAGAGGACTACCAACACACTACTTCTAGGGACCAGATCAGGACGAGGTCGAGCCAGGGCCAAGCCTCAATCAAAAATTCCTAAAGCACAATCCTTCATTCTGTCGCATCAGATTATTTAATCAGTGCAGGCAAAGAAAGGAGCCAAAAATGGGTATTTAGGCTAAGAACCACTAAATCAGTGACTTTTTTCCCCATTTAGTGAACATAAAACGGATAAATGTTCATATCATTTTCTACAATTCTTCCTTTAGACTGTAGAGCAAATGTTCACAGATTTGTTTATTAAATGCATTATACAGGTATATGTTTGAAGGTAGAAGTATAGACTGAGAACTATGTAGTACTCAATTGTGGAGCTGTAGCATTAAACTGTTATTCACATTTCAATTTTCCTCATTTTTGGACATGGCATAAAACTGGCCCAGTGATGCACTTGGGCCCGGCATGAATCGCCCCATACCATACCATATAAGAATTTGAGCTCCCTTATCTGCATCAGCGGTTATTCGGAGCATTTGTGATGTGCAAATAGCGAGCTAGCTATTCCTACACCCCAAAAATCCATCTTCCCTTTGGATAGTCCTCCGACGTAGCCGCCACGTTGTTGGTCTTGAGTACGTGCACGTCACACACATCAGAGGAAACAGTGCCCCACCTCCATGTCATCTTTTTACCCTACCTATCGTATTTACCAGTAGAGTAAGAGGAAATTCAAGGTTTTTTTTTTTTTGGGGGGGGGGGGGGTTTGTCTTGACCTCCAGGGTGTGGAAAGGGTCTTCAGAGTCTCTGTTGGCCATGAGTGTGGGCACTCGCTATTCCAGCCACTGGAGGCTTTAAGGGGATATATTTTCACGGCTTAAACGTGGTTAAGTTTAGGCATAAGAAAGATTCTAGATGAAGTAGCAGTCCTTTTTCCAGGATTAGTAGTGGTATTTTAATTAAAGTTGACAGTTGCGTTGGGTGTGGTCTCAGCACATTTAGTAGACAAACCCACAGTGTCTGAGAGCGGAGATAACGGCTTTATTTTCTAAGATTTCGAAGCCTCATTTTAAATACTTGGCAATTTTTCTTAATTATTCAAATTTGGCAGGGGTGTTGACAACACTTCTATGTGGTGTGTCAAATTTAGGAGACATTTATTTTCACCATTTATGAATGACTTAGAGCACCACATGTAAATAAGCCTGACAAAAACAGAAAATCACTTTTACTAACACTAGAAATGGGTTTGTCTTAATGCAGATGACATTGACTAGGAATGCATCCAACTAATCAACTCATGATTTTTACTGACAATTATGATACCATGAGTGAGGGACAAAAAAAACTGTCAAGCGTGACGTGAGACCGGCGTGCCTTGGGGATCACCGCCAGTGACTTTAGCATCAGTTGTTTTTAACTCGGCTGATTAATGAGCAGTGACACTGTTGTCCTCATTTCTTCCACTTACTCTGAATGATGCATCAACAATTACATACAGTACAAGCTGTGGGGTCAAGGAGAGTGTGCGCATGTACCTTTGTGCTAACAGTTAAACAAAGAAGGCCTCACACTCAAATGACACAAATGCAGCGTTTCTCCTCTCACTATTTGTCCCCCCTGAATGATACCATTGAGGCTGTTGGGACCTTACTGAATTAAGAGTTTGTGAACGCTCAAAAGAATAAACCAACGCTTAGCTGGCTGTTGGAGATCAGTTTACCTCCCTCCCCACATCATGAAGGGCCCTCTCTGAACAGTGACACTGGAGATGGTGAGAGTTTTTGTACTCATTTTCCTCTTGAAGTAACCCTCACAAGAAATATAAAGATAATATTCATCATTTATGTTGCTGACTTTTCTCTTACTCTACTGGTAAATAGGCAGGGTAAAAAGATGACATGGGGGATGGCAATGTTTCCTCTGATGCCAAACAAAAAATGTCCTTAGGGGGGCTTTATTTGTACTGAGGTCTGTTGTTGGGTCAAAACAAAGTGTGGGAAAGGCCTGGCCTATTGCTGGTGTAATGCTGTAAGGTCAAATTAATCTCAGGCTTTAACCTATGATTAATGTCAATATTATTCCGTGTAAGTCCTCTTCGATGATATGGAGCGCAGAAGAGCTAAGGTTATGCTTAAAAACTAAAAGGAGGAAGTCAAGGATTGTCTTAACACAAGATTGACACACAGTGGAACCGACTGAGGTTTAACAGAATCCATTCTTATTTACAAACAATTTAACAAATTATTATTTTATATATATAATTATTACAAACTATTGCGAACATCTGTCAAATTAATTGTCCTTCAGGGTGAGACTTTCGCCATCAAATCTTTATTAACGGTACAGGCAATAGCTTCAAGCAGCATTTTAAATTTAAACAAGTGTGTAAAAAAAAAAAAAAAAAAGTTAACTTAGATCCACCACACAAGTGGTGTGGCCGAATGCGAATTAAGTGAACAACCGCAAAAAAATCTATAGTTGGCTATTCTTCGCCACACTTCAAGAAAGAAAAACTGTGACCCTGTATCAGGTTTTGAGGCTACACAAACAATACATGGTACTGTATTGATTGAACCACATAAACATGGCACAATTGTTAAGGAAGACGCAGATTGGCACAACAGAGGAATCAGGAGAGAAAAAAGGAGAGTGAGAGGAGATTTTGAGAGGCTGTTGGGTAAGGCCGCATAATTATCCATCCATTTACTTCTGCTTATCTGACCGAGGTTGGGTCTTGGGGGCAGCAGCTTAAGCAGGGAAGCCCAGAATTCCCTCTCCCCAGCCACTTCCTCCAGTTCTTCTGGGGGGATCCGGAGGTTTCCCCAGGCCAGCCGAGAGACTTAGTCTCTCCAGCGTGTCCTGGGTCGTCCCCTAGGCCACTTCCCATGGGACGTGGCCGGAACACCTCACCAGGAAGGCGTCTGGGAGGCATCCTAACCAGATGCCCGAGCCATCTCATCTGGCTCTTCTCGATTCAGAGGAGCAGCGGCTCGACTCTGAGCCCCTCCCGGATGACAGAGCTTCTCACCCTATCTCTAAGGGAGAGCAGCCTGCAGAGGAAACTCATTTCGGGCGCTTGTATCCGCGATTCTAAATCTATATGCTTTTATATGATGTTAGTCTACCCTTTGCAGTTGTAATAGCTTTAACTCTTGTGGAAAGGCTTTCAACAAGGTTTAGGAGTGATTTTATGGGAATTTTTGCCCATTTTTCCAGAAGCATATTTCTGAAGTCACACACTGATGTTGCACAAGAAGGTCTGGCTCACTATCCACTCAAAATTAACCCAAAGGTGTTCTATTGGGTTGAGCAGTTTGCTTCGTCATGAGCAGTGCGGCGGATGTTACCACAAAAATGAAAATTTATCGAGTCCAGAAAAAGATTCTGTGTCCATTGTATTTATCGAACAATAATCCGCCTTATTCTTCCTATGATTGGCTAGCACCAAGACTGGAGTTGTACTTTTAGTGTATGCCTCCTTTGAATTGCTGTATGTGGAAGCTCTTCACCGACACACACACATACATAGAGCACAAGAAGGTCTGGCTCACTATCCACTCGAAATTAACCCAAAGGGGTTCTCTTGGGTTGAGGGCAGGACTTGATGCAGGCCAGTCAAGTTCATCCTACCCAATTCTCTCATCCATGACTTTATGGGCCTTGCTTTGTGCACAGCTATGTTGGAACAGGAAGGGGTAATCTCCAAACTGTTTGACTGTTCAAAATCACTTGGTCTGCTGAAACATTCAGTTCCTTTCACCAGAGTTCAGCGGCTAATAATTTGGACATTTCCAACTTCGTGGGAACAGTTGGAGATGGCCCCTTCCTGTTCCAACATGACTGTGCATCAGATAACAGATCACAGTTCATAAAGACACTGATGAGAGCGCTTGAAATGGATGAACCTGACTGGCCTGCATAATCCTGACCTCAACCTTACAGAACACTTTTGGATGAATTAGAGCAGAGACTGACATATAATGGTAAATAAACAGTTAACTTCCCCATATGTGTGTGTGTGTGTGTGAGAGAGTGTGTGTGTAATGTGGTGAACACACTCACAACTCCGAGCGCTGATGTTTTAAACAATGTCGCTGCAGTCACGTGAGCTGTTTAGCGCCTTAGCTTGCTAGCTCGTTAGATCGCAGGCTAGAGAATGTAATAAATAGTTAACCCTGAAGTTTAATGCTGAGGCCTTGCTTGACATCATGCACAATCTATGACGTTTTTGTGTGTGGCTTAATATGCATTTTAAAGGTTCCACTATACAGTACATCCCACATGCTACAAGGTGGAGTCAATTGACAGGACACTAAGGAAACAAACATGTTTAACACATTCACTGCCATTGACGGCTTTAGAAGTCAAATATCCATATTGACTGGGAAGGCTGGCAGTGAATGCATTTTTAACATGGGCAGAGATCTGAAACGTAAATCACATCTTGTGGATAAAAATTAAGTGTGGTAAAAAATAAAATATGACAGGCTCACGACACTAAACAAAGCTGTATGTTGGCGGGCGCTTGGCAAAACAGGAAATACAGCTTGCTTGCAGCGGCATAAATTTCACAGGAAGGGCGACGGGCGAGCAAACCAGGCAAGCTAGTTCCAGTATGCCGTGAGTCATTGTAGGCTTGACGAAACGAAGAGTCCGAACTTCAGTTGTTTTGGTTCGCAGACTAAGTATGTAGGTCAACATGATCATACAATGGGCACCTAATAATAGTAATGCAAACAGAAACTATAGGATGACTTTGCTTTATAGGTCAGGTGACAGCTTAGTTTTGGGTCAGCAATGAAAAAAAGTTTTTAAACCATGTCTTTGACTAGCATACTACTTGTCTATTACCATGTCTTTGACTAGCATACTACTTGTCTATTAGTAGATCTGCTGACAAGAGTTTCTACCCTGTGATGACAAATCCTGCTGCCTCACGAGGTCACAAAGACGACAAATCTATCTTTAATGCCTCCGTGGACCGTTTCTTTGATGATGCAAGCCTCTGTCTCTTCAAGGGAGGTGTTGCCCTAACTACTGCAAGCGCATTTCAAAATTACCTCCATTTTGTCATGGCATCTCGCCAAGACAGCCAGCCAGGCAGACAGGAATTACAAACACACATGGTGAATCCTAGATTTCCCTGTGTGTACAAACTGTTTGCCGGGTGTGTGTCACAACAACAGGCAACAATGTCCTTTGAGCTGTGCACACTAACACACATTTACATACATAGCTCAAGTAGGTATCTTACATGGCTTTTGTTGCAGCCACCCAATAACCATGTAGAGCTTTGGTCACTTATTCCTTAAGTTGTCAAACAGATGGTGGGCGGACTTTACTCTGTTAGCACAATTGACATCTCAGCGTATGATTTTCGTTGTTCCATTTTAGTTTGTTCTCCTGCTAATCGAACCAAACTAGTTCAAACGACTGGGCATTTGTGATACTATTCATTATATTTTCAATGGGAAGTGGCAGGAGAGTGTGCTGGGTGTGTGGATCAGTTGGGACTACAAGGAGCAGATGCAGGCCCATTAAATGTCCAAGATAAGAAGGGGTGAAAAGGAGAGTTATTTTACTTGAGGACAATGAACAGACTGAAGATGACTGGCACATAAAATCACAAGAGGAGGGCACAGGAGCCAACTTGTAGACTTGTAAGAAGAGTATTTTTTTGTGTGTCAAGGCTGCTACAATTGTCAACAGCTCACTGAAAATGTGAAATTAGTTACCGAGGTTATTCAGTGTAACCTTTAATGCAAGTGTGACCGTTTTTTTAGAAGAATTATTCAGTCATAATAGTATTAATATACTAAGTAGTATTTGTACGTTTGTCAGAGAAACTCAAGGATTTTCTCCAAACATTATATACCAATGCATTTCAAACCCACCAACAACCTCAGACAAAAACTGGTTCACCCCAAGGACAAAACTCCCAAAAGCAACCTCAGCAATGTTGTTTACACCAGTGGTCCTCAACTGCTGTCACCCTGGGACCCGCATTTTCCTACTGTTGCAAAGTCACAACCTACTTTTATTGAAGTTAAATACACACAAAAAATGTTTTGTTTGAAAATAGATTCTGAAAACACATTTATAGTACATTACAAAATTAAACATAATTTTAAATTAGTTTGACGTACCGTCAAAAGTATATTAGTAGCCATGATGTCCACTAGCCAGAGGCCGAGCTGCACAGTTTTTGTTTACAGACTATACTAGTAACTAGAGTGTAGGCAGTTACACTTCCTGTCACCAGTTACACTTCCTGTCGCTTACCTAATATATGCCGTGTGAGAATTTGGTATACCTTTTTACTGTAATGGAAAATTTCAAATACAGATGTCATTTTTACAAGTTGTCCGCGACCAACTCAAAATGGGTCCGTGACCAAATTCTGGGTCTCAACCCACCAGTTGAGAATCACTGGTTTACGTGGTGCAATGCGATGAGGAGTACAATGACCTCTACATCGGCGAGATGAAGCAACCGCTTCACAGACGCATGGCGCAGCATCGACAGTCGGGTTCTTTGGGTCCAGAATCAGAAGAACAGACATTCCTTTGAAGACAACAAAGTGTAGAACGTGTGCGTCGCTATCGTGAGAAAAGATTATGCAGTTCATGGAGAAAATGACGAACAGCATGTAAAAAAAAAAGCCACTGACATTCAACTAGAGCGATGTGGTTAGCGTTACTCATAACGTAATTCTGTAAAGATTTTTTTATTTTGCCATCAAAACACCTCTCTCTGTCTTGTTTATGTTGTTTTAGTTTGAGATGCCACAAAAGCAACAAATATTAGTTTGAAAGTCATTGCTCCGCTTGACGTTTCTGTGTATTTTTGGTGAAACCAATGGTTGTTCTACTGCTGACCGCAAATGAACACAAAAGCTAGAAAGTAAAACAAAATTCTGATGAAAGAAGAGAGTCTACTCTTTCCTTTGGTAGGTTGCATGCTTATATTGTCACAGAAGAATATTCTGTGGGTCTTGAAAGATCACCCAAAATGTGAACGAGTTAAATGATTCCATTTTGAATTGGTATACCTTGCTCAGTTCCTGAACAAAGGGTTTTGTCTGTTTTGTTCTCCATCAGTAAATGTATGTCGATGTTATGACAATATAGTGTGTAATTTTAGGAAGTGTGGGTCCCCAGTCAAACCAGACCTTCCTGTCTCACGATTGGCCAGTTTCTGATGATAGAATGGGAAGTGTTTGTATTCCCCCTTTCCAACTGCCTTCCTTGGGTAAATAAGGAACCTGGCATGTGGCATGTATAAACCAACAGTACTATACGCTATTGTCTCGAAAAGTCAACACATTTATTCTGGCTTTACAATCCAAAAATGTGCCTATGAAAAGGTTGTACTGGCACAGGCTATGTACATTACATGTTATTTAGGGTAGACGTGTTCGGTAGTCATAAAACAGTAAAAACAAAAGAAGCTGATATAACACCGTTTGTGCTGTATGACTTGTGTGGAACATACATTCATTCATTTTCCCTACTGCTTATCCAAAAAGAGGGAAAATAAATAAATAAAATCCAGCAAATCACATTATCTGATTTTTAAAGAATTTATTAGCAAATTATGGTGGAAAATAAGTATTTGGTCAATAACAAAAGTTCATCTAAATACTTTGTCATTACCCTTTTTGGCAATGACAGCGGTCAAACATCTTCACAAGGTTTTCACACACTGTTGCTGGTATTTTGGTCCATTCCTCCATGCAGATCTCCTCTAGAGCAGTGATGTTTTGGGGCTGTCGCTGGGCAACACAGACTTTCAACTCCCTCCAAAGATTTTCTATGGGGTTGAGATCTGGAGACTGGCTAGGCCATTCCAGGACCTTGAATTGCTTCTTACGAAGCCACTCCTTCGTTGCCCGGGCGGTGTGTTTGGGACCATTGTCATGCTGAAAGACCCAGCCACGTTTCCTCTTCAATGTCCTTGCTGATGGAAGGAGGTTTTCACTCAAAATCTCACAGTACATGGCCCCATTTATTCTTTCCTTTACACGGATCAGTCGTCCTGGTCACTTTGCAGAAAACAGCCCCAAAGCATGATGTTTCCACCCCCATGCTTCACAGTAGGTATGGTGTTCTTTTGATGCAACTCAGCATTCTTTATCCTCCAAACACGACAGGTTTTTTTACCAAAAAGTTCTATTTTGGTTTCATCTGACCATATGACATTCTCCAGATCCTCTTCTGGATCATCCAAATGCTCTCTAGCAAACTTCAGACGTACCTGGACATGTATTGGCTTAAGCAGGGCGACACGTCTGACACTGGAGGATTTGAGTCCTTGGCGGCGTAGTGTGTTACTGATGGTAGCCTTTGTTACTTTAGTCCCAGTTCTCTGCAAGTCATTCACTAGTTCCCCCCGTGTGGTTCTGGGATTTTTGCTCTCCGTTCTTGTGATCATTTTGACCCCACGGGGTGAGATCTTGCATGGAGCACCAGATCGAGGGAGATTATCAGTGGTCTTGTAGGTCTTCCATTTTCTAATAATTGTTCGCACCGTTGATTTATTCACACCAAGCTGCTTACCTATTGCAGATTCAGTCTTCACAGCCTAGTGCAAAGTCCACAATTTTGTTTCTGGTGTCCTTTGACAGCTCTTTGGTCTTGGCCATAGTGGAGTTTGGAGTGTGACTGTTTGAAGTTGTGGACAGGTGTCTTTTATACTGATAAGGAGTTCAAACGGGTGCCATTAATACAGGTAACGAGTGGAGGACAGAGGAGCCTCTTAAAGAATAAGTTACAGGTATGTGAAAGCCAGAAATCTTACTTGTTTGTAGGTGACCAAATAGTTATTTTCCACCATAATCTGCTCATATTTTTTTCATTTTTTAAATCAGACTGTGATTTTCTGGATTTATTTTTATTATTTTTTTAACCTATGATGAAAATTACAGGCCTCTCTCATCTTTGTTAAATGGGAGAACTTGCACAATTGGTGGCTGACTAAATACTTTTTTGACCCACTGTACCATGCATGTTTTTGAATGTGGGAGGAAACCGGAGCACGCGGTGTAAAACCACGCAGGTACGGGGAGAACATGCAAACTCCACACAGGCGAGGCCGGATTTCAACCCGGGTCCTCAGAACTGTGAGGCAGATGTGCTAACCAGTCATAAACCATGCTGCCACCCGTGTGGAACATTCCATCAAAAATGTAATAAAGGCACAAGGATTTTTTACGACAAGGTGGAATCATTGTGGCTCCCAAAGTGCTTTCGAGAATCTGTATTGGACTATAAACAACCCTACTGCAGGCTAACATGGCTAAGTAGCCCAAAAGAGTGGCACAAACATGTAAGTAATAAGTGTCTGTTATACTCTGTAGTAAAAAGGCGAATTCGTTCATCATCCCCTCTAGACACGCGCTCCCTTTAAGAGCCAGAATTAGCCTTTGTTTGTCATAAATATTAACATTCTATTTCCCTAACTGGCACAAGGGGGAGGACCCCAGACCAAATATTTGAGACGAGGGTGAGATAATACGAGAGCTGAAGACACAAATGCATGTGAATAAATTGAACAATGAGATCAGAGAAATGTGAGAGATGCAAAAGAACAAGTCTGACATAGTTACAGAGCAATAGTATAAGGACTAGACAGCAATCGAGACAAGCGTAGCTGACCCCGATTCTGCCATGACTGCTCTATTAGGAGGGGAGGGGGCAGTCCAGACATAAACCTACAATGAGAGAGCTGCTGCTCAAGCAGCAGCAGCAGCCCCCCCCAAATGAATAGAGGCTTGACACATGGATGCCCAATAGGTGCAAATCACTGCAGTTCCACCCACTGAGAGACAGTGAAGCGAGGGGTCTTCAACCACACCCTCTGCCAACCTGCTTCCACTCAGCTTGCATGCACTTGAGAGAGAAACTGCTTAGCAGGAAATGGAAGTGGGTCCAGGCAACCTGCAGCTAAACTGTTAGAAAAGCGAAAGAAATGCAATTTGCATTTGTATACGAGGCTAACTCTTAGCAGATTGTTTGATTTGATCTAAATTACAAGCCAGTAGCAAAAATTAAGTGTTCCCTCGCAGTACGTGTTTACATTTCAGTTGATAACAGCTTTTATCAAATACAGAATAAAGAAACTGCAACCATGACTGTTTCAATAAAAGAAGCAAGTGAACGTCTTCACACATTTGAGTGTTTTTTTTTTCTTCCAGAAGCTAAATGTTCACAGGATTCTAAGGCATTTTTTATTACATCATCAAGTACTAGTAAAAATTTATCATTTTTTTCTTTTTTGTTTCGGAAAATTTGACATACACAAACAAATAACTCTTGTTCATACTGACCTACAAAAATGACTGGAAACTCTGTAATAAGCCTATGTCACAAAAACAACACAGAGTGCGTTTCTTAAATACTGTACTCTAAACTTTTGACTCACTGAATGTCTTCTTTTTTGTTAAATGCTTCAAAGCATGTTGGCCAGGGTTATTTTTAAAAACTTGCATTTTGAGGCCTCTTTTCGTAATGTTGAAAACTCCCAAACAAGGTTGTTACAGCCAAAATGACACTTGACTCTTGAAGCATTTTCCTTTAAAACTGCATCACATGAATGGCCCCATGGAGAAGTAATGATCAGGTTGTTCATCTCAGCAGTGATAAATGTGTGATAGCTCTCAAATGAATGGCAGAAAACCAAGGTTCTTAACCACGTCTATGTCTACGGACTACAGTGTGCAGACACTGACGTGAAACAGAGACATGTTTAATTTTTTGGGAGTCGGTCTACGATGTCCCATCTTATAACATGCTATGCTATAGAAAACAAGATGAGACCAGCCAGTTCGTTGAAGAGAAACCTGCACATGAGTCCCACTAATTACTTAACTAAATGACAATTAGCATAATGGTGTGTTGTAGTGATGCACCAAAATAAAAATTCCTGTCCAAAACCAAAACACAGAAAGAAATTACTATGCAAATTATTAGTAAAAATCCACAGCATCATTTCCCTGAACAACTTCCATCTTTCACTTCCACTCGTAGGCATATCGAAACGATGGTGCAGTCTACATTTCTAAGCGCAAGCCATCCATCCATGTTGAGGAAAAATACACCACGTAAAGAATGTGAGGAACGTGGCTGCATGAGCCTGTTTTATTAAGGGAGGGAGCTCAGAATAATTTGGGGAACAAAGGCGTGTGATGCTGGCAGAGGATGAACTTGCTGGAGTTGTGAGTGGACTGCTGTCAGAACCCTGGGGCCAAAAGCCCAGCAGAGCACAGTTTAAAAGGAGGGGGCCGAATAAACATGCTACAGTGGTGCCGGGACATTCACTTCAAACAGCAGCAGGGCTTCTCTGATGCATTTATGACACGGAAATTACCTCAGTTCACACACATCTCCCAACTCATTGAAAGATGTGCAGATCCACACTCGCAGAAAAGCTCAAGCTGAAGTTGCATACACTGTGTGACACTTCAGGATTTCCGGAGGGTAAGACAGGCAGAGTACCTGCAAGTAACAACCTATCAGCTCACTTTGGGAGGAGGATTAAAGGCACTAATCTCATCGTTTTGGCAGGAGACCTTGAGACGGTGTGCTAAGTGGGTTAAAGCACACCCAAAGACCATAATCACCTCCCCCATGCCTCCCTTTGTGTGCCAACACCAGCCAAGAGGAACACTTTCAGGTCCCATGGAAAACTTGAACTAACAGGGGTTATACTGAACAGACATGCAACGTAATCGAAAAGGACATTCAGAGCACAATGAATCACCAAGCACACTGGCCGAGCGTTCCTTGCCCTGAGGTGCATCTTTCTTTTTATAAGGCTCTGCTGGGCTTCCTCACACCTTCTTTAACATGCAACCCTTGCTGTTGTTTCTTTTAGTGCATATCTACAGGCCACCTTCTCAAGATTTCCCACTCAATTGTATCATTGTAATTTTGTACAAGTTTATGCTCTTTTATTTTACTGCCAATAAAACTACTCATTCAGTTACCACCACCATTTCTTGAAAGCTGCAAATATTGTTATGTTCACACTGTATGTCAATTCAGATTTTTTTTTTTTGCCCAATGTGCCTTTTTTCATGTCAATGTGTACAATTACAGTAATTAATACAGTACAATTCCCATTTTTTCATATCCTCCAGGCCTCTTTCGTATGCAGATATAAATCTGATATGTAACATGGACGCTCACAGCGTGCTCATCTGACCTATACATCAAATGCCGTCAAATGTACGACAAAACCGACATGCAACAAAAGCAAACGGCAGACAAAGGAGCAGAAAACAGTCAGTGGCGAAAAAAGATGCCATCGACAGCTCGTGTACAGATATGCTTATTACGCGATTGTTTTCTTACCGTTTGATCAATAAAGTGATTGAAAGTGCACTGCGGCTGTGTGCATGTTTGACCAGTTGCAGGAGGCGTTACATGTTCAAACTAGCCATGGTAGGGTATAATAAATTAGCTAACATTGAGATGTTACCTTGTGTTGGGGATAGTAGATGTGCTGTTGTGGTACACGTTAACTCAAGTGTGAAAATGTAGGGATCTGCTGATACAACTTTTTCACTTCCGATACAATACCGATATTGCATACTGGCCAATACCGATATTGATCTGATACGATACAAGCATGAATCATGCACACTTTTATTAATTATTTTGCAGTATGGAATGTTAGAAACGGCTTCAATTAAATTACACTACTCAAACAATAAATAGTCACTAACAGTAGGTATGAGGAAAACTGACCCATTTATTATTGTAAACCCAATGGGTTACATTACGTTTAACCTTAAACTAGGGCTGACCGATTATGGAAAAAGTAATGATCACGATTATTTTGACGGATATTGAAATCATGATTAACAAACTGTTATTCATTCATTTCGAAACTCAGTATTTATCCATCCATTTTCTGTACCGCTTAATCCTCACAATGGTCGCGGGCGTGCTGGAGCCTATCCCAGCTATCTTCGGGCGAGAGTTGGGTTACACCCTGAACTGGACAAAGATACATTATTTATTGTAAATATAACTAACGATAACCTAACTGGTCGCCAGACAATCGCAGGCCAAATTCACACCTACGGGCAATTTAGAGCCTTCAATCAACCTACCATCCATGTTTTTTGGGATGTTAGAGGAAACCGGATTGCCCGGAGAAAACCCACGCAGGCATGGGGAGAACATGCAAACTCCACACAGGCGGGCCCAGGATTTGAACCCCAGTCCTCAGAACTGTGAGGCAGATGTGCTAACCAGTCGTCCCCCCCGTGCCGCCCTCAGTATTTATTTAACTACCAAAACTCAACTTTAAATATAACTTAATCGAACAACCAGAAAATAAATCGGCAACAAGTAAAACAATAATATATTAAAAAACAGAAATAAAAAAAACAATGAATACAAATAAATACAGCCTTGGCGAAACACACTGGCACGCCTGGGGGTGATTGTATTGCCTGTTATCTATACTTTATTAAAAAAATAAAAATAAATCCTTCTTAATATTCTGGCATTCAACAAATAGAAATAATGTTGGTAATCCCAATTAACCTAAAACAGGTATATTTTAGTCTGATTTCATATCAGACCAAAAAAAACATGTCTTTATAACAAAGCCCTCTGCTGTTGCAGCTGTATGCTGTACATGAGGAGAAGATCTAAGTCTCAATAAAACTTTATTAGACTAGTTTTTCAAAGATTACAAATAATATATGTCCGCGAGTATTGTTATATTGTCTGTCTGGATGTGTTAGTACGCCGTTTGTGTAAATATTTGTTATTTGAAGGTAAATTCCTCCTGTGATCACATATACCCTTTAGGGGTCGCTACAGCGCGTCATCCTTTTCCATGTAAGCCGATCTCCTTCATCCTCCTCTCGAACATCAACTGCCCTCATGTCTTCCCTCACGACATCCATCAACCTTCTCTTTGGTCTTCCTCTAGCTCTCTTGCCTGGCAGCTCCATCCTAATCATCCTTCTACCAATATACTCACTATTTCTCCTCTGGATGTGTCTAAAACATCGAAGTCTGCTCTCTCTAACTTTGTCTCCAAAACATCGAACCTTGGCTGTCCCTCTGATGAGCTCATTTCTAATTTTATCCAACCTGGTCACTCCGAGAGCGAACCTCAACATCTTCATTTCCGCCACCTCCAGCTCTGCTTCCTGTTCTCTCTTCAGTGCCACGGTCTCTAATCCGTACATCATGGCTGGCCTCATCACTGTTTTATAAAACGTTGCCCTTCATCCTAGCAGAGACTCTTCTGTCACATAACACACCTGACACCTTCCTCCAACCGTTCCAACCTGCTTGGACCCGTTTCTTCACGTCCTGACCACACTCACCATTGCTCTGGACGGTTGACCCCAAGTATCTAAAGTCCTCCACCCTTGCTATCTCTTCTCCCTGTAGCCTCACTCTTCCCCCACCACCCCTCTCATTCATCAAGGTCCACGGGGATTCCAGTCTAACCTCATCTGTCAGCCTATCCATCACCACTGCAAACAGGAAGGGGCCCTGGGCTGATCCCTGATGCAGTCCCACCTCAACCTTAAATTCGTCTGTCACACTTACAGCACAAATATTTACTGTAATTATGATATAACTACTGCTGTCAGTGTATCATCGCTGTTGGGCAGAAATCACATATGCCCAAATTTGCAAAATTTCATAGCCTTTCACAAATCGATAAAATTGGTCAGTCACCGCTTGGTCTGTTATTTTTACAAATGATTAAACAATATAAGGTGTTTAAAATGGCTTGAGAGCAAATCACTAACTCTATTGGGCACTTCAACTGTCTGAGAATTCCTGTAAATCCACCTCTACCTCACGCCATGAGAGCCTCACAGCATGATATCACCTCAAGACTGAAAGCACAAGTAAAAATTCTCCATTTTGTTTCACAATAAAAAGCTGTAATGCTTTGGTGCAAATGGAAGCCTGTCATCTCCAAAGCTAAGTTTGCATGCAGATTACTTTCCACCAATGGGGTTTATGCCACACACTTCCGGTTTTCAGGACCAAGCCCACCGAGGACTTCCGTCCTGTTTATTTCTACGCAAAAGGACTAGATTATTTACAAGATTACTGAAGTCACACCAAAACAAATTCACTGAACTAGCTGAGTCTTATCATTGAAGCAAAGTCATCCACGTCAATACTTGCGGTCAATATTGACCCGTCTAATGGGTAGCTAGTATAGCTATTTATGTTCGCTCAGTCGAGCCCGACTAGTCATTCTTTTTTCAAAACCATAAGACACAATCATTTACATTTTGCTGACGTCTTTAAACAAAACTAAATCAAGTCACCACAACATTGTCTTGTTTTTTCCTCATTTCCTCATGGTGATTTCACGTAGCAAGCCACTTTTACCTGTGAGGTCGGCTACTTGATTAGGGATAGCGAGGAAGACGGCAGCAACTCGTCGTCTCTGTGGTTTTGCACATGAAACATTCTGAGCTCGTATCCCACATTTAAAAGAAGGTTTTGTGCTTTCTTAGTGGAAGGCTAACAAATACAACAAAAAATAAATCATCAGCCTTTAATCATCCAGAAGCTCCAAAACAGAATAGGCAATGTCAAAATATTTTTCGTTGGCATAATGTTTACACAAGCGAAAAAGGTCTCCTCGTCGCCTTTCATTTTGCCTGCACTTCACTCAGCGGCGCCGTATGTGGTTGCCTTTCACACATATTAGCTAATACAGTACTATAGAAGCCTCACACTAAGGTAAACATAAATACACAAAAAATTATCAATGATCAATCAATTATCGACAGTAGAGCTTTTTGTTCGCTGAAGCTTCAACAGTTTTATTTCCTTTGGGAGCATGCCGTAGCGTTGACTAGCAGATAGCGTTTACAAAAAAAGCTACCGGTAACTCTGATGCCACATGTGAGGATTCTGCCCGACAGAGACAATATAGTAGTGAAAGCCATTGGCGTCTTCAGACTTACAAATTCAGGTTATGTCGCCACGGTGGACCAGAACTCAGCCTTGAATTGAGGACCCCTTTTACTGTGCTTTTTGACAGAAATGGTGACACTTTTGCCTTCAGAGACTTTTGTTTTCAAGCACTGTTTTAATGTCAATGAATGGACAAAAACGGTCTTGTGTAAAACTACCAAGTAGGCCAAGTGCATACGAAACAATTTCCAAACTATTATGTTTTCATAGCCAAAAAAACAAATACACATGCTTCTGCAAAATGGGTGGCAGGTGGTGTGTCTACATGAATAGTCCACTGTGAAGATATTAGAAGAGTTTTTTTTTCTCATCTGAAAGAGGGTTACACGAACAAGGTGTGGTTCCTTTCAACTGGCAGTGACTTTTAAAAAGACAAATCGAGTAATGTACTCTCTCTTTGGCAAAGAAATCCAGAGGCCAACCTGCGCCTAAAAGCGCCATATGGTTCTAATGCAGTTGACGTAATTTATGTACACGTTGATCGCAAGGTCAGAGAATCAATCACAAAGAGGAGGTAAGAGGGAGTTATTCACCCTGAGAATGATCTCAGCCCTTTAAAACTATCCCAGGCATCTAGACAGGCATCTCTGAAGAGGAATTTGGCCAAGTAAAAATTGGCTCTCTTCTGAGCAGATGGACCGCTGGATCTCTGTCGTGTCCACTTCATCTCTCTCACAGGCCTAGTCAGTGGCACGCCGCTGTCACAAGAAGCTCGATCCATCCAGAGGTCCTTTCTCATTCTCTTGGTGTTTGGTTAAGAGACTGTCCAGGGTGTGGTTCCACAGCCGTGCATGCATGCACACCCACACTCAGCTGCACGCGTGTGTGCGCTCTGGAAGGCAGACACTGGCCTACTTGTTCTCCAGGCGTAGACGGGAAATGTTTGATGACCTGCGATAGTCTTTAAAAGGTACCAATCGTGGAAACAAGGGGACTGAGCCAAGCAGGACTGAAACAAAAAACACAGTCCACAAGTTCCCTGTGGAGCTGCCGGCTTTGCTGTCGGATTCAGACGTGGGAAACTCTGGAAAAATAGCTCACTTCTGGCACTGCTGCATGCGAGTGTGCATATGCACATTATGTCAAGTGCATCTGCATTCAAGAAAGAAATCTGTCTGGGCTGATGAAAAAAGTAGCAGAGGTGTGAGTGTAAAAGGTGGGGGTTGAGCTGGCAAGGGGTAAGTTATCATGGAAGATAAAGGGCCTTTGAGCAAAAAAATAAATAAATACATAAATAAAAGTGGGTCAAACAAGTTTATAGCACCAGTGGGCTGATAGGAGTGACCTTCAGCAAACACGCAGTCACCTGGTAGCCTGCACAGACAAAACATACACTGTTCTCCCCTTTTTGCCTTTTTATTAATAAAGCTCATTGCAATGAGGAAATCCACTCAGCAATACACACCATCTCCAGAGACGCAGCCAGACAATAGGCGGTGTATTTCTACCCACAAGTTCATACAAATTAGTACAGTCACTCCATCTTCCCCTCTGAGGATTTCGCCTATCACTAGAGAGGATTGGATCACATGTACAGTGTTTCCTATCACACCTCTTCATCAGATTTTTTTTCCCTGCATTTTTGCCTCATTATTGTCATTTCTGAAGTGACGCTTTACCTAACACACAAGCAAACGGTTATCTAATCACAACTTGGCTGCAGAGGTCATGGGCAAAACACACAAAAGGGAAAAAGGGAGGGGAAAAAGAGGAGGTATCACATGGCTTGGCTTGTACCTCTGTTTTAGACTCCGTGTCCACCTCCTCCATCGCCATTTACCTCTCTCTAAGTTGTCAGCTTGTCAGTCTGATTTTCTCCCACGATAAATACGACGCCCAATTTTGGATGGAGAAACACCCAAACTTGTGTCATTTTCTTCTTCCTCCACTGCTGAAAGTTACGTAAACTTAGGAGCGCTTTCTCACATTCAAAGAAGCACAGACTTTTTGGTAGGGAATGCATTCTGCACAAGGGATTGAACAGACTCGTCGACACATTGACTTTGCCACTTTGCAATGAGAGTTAGAGCTTGGAGTTGATAGTTAGCCAATCACGTTTTAGCTTAAACAAGCACAGAAACCACGCTGAAAGCAACAAGTGTTGGGTCCACACAGCAGACTAGCAGTGGCGCATTGTGTGGAAAGTGTGTGGAAATATTTTATTAAAAATGAGACCGATAGCATGATCACTTGCAAAATAAACAAGTCTATCCTCATATAAAACAAAAGCACAAGTGCTATGCATGGCCATCAAAAGGCAGCCACAAACACTAGCTGACCAACAGCCTTAAATCCTCACGTCAGCTGTCAATTACAGAATAAACGCTCACCTGTAACAGAGAAGAGAGAGAATGTATATTTTTGCGTCTGCTTAGACCTGGGTTCGATCGAATCCCGGGGGTTCGGTGAGTCAGTCTCAGGGGTTCAGCGGAGGAAAAGACAGGCAGTGCATGTGTGCGTGCGTACATTCGACCGTAAAAGCCTTTTCACTGAATTTAGTAGGGCGCAGTGTGCCGTGGATGAACCAATTCATTGTGTGTGTAATGCGAAAGCGTGACGAGGGAATGCTGTGTCGCATACCATCAAGTAGCGAGGCTCAATGTGTGTGGGTATTTGTTAATTGAAAGTAAATCACTCCCGTAACTTCTAATACTAATTTTTATTAGCCCGTCAATAAGGTTTTTCATTGTGTATTAGCTTTAAGCTGGCAATATTCGGGAACAAAGGTAAAATGAAGGATTTGTTGTGTTTAAATACTGTATACGTGTATAATTATTTTTGTTGTGTTTAGTTTACAGTAAACTCCAACTGTGTTGTCAACAGCTTAATCGCCCAGCCCTTCAGTGATATTTGTTTTGAATTATAGTACAATAGCAAGTAGTGACCCTGCAGTTGCACTACTTTCCATAGTTGAGATAATGTCCTTCTTTAGACAGCAACTACAACTCAACAGTGCCTGAAGAGGTATGCTCCCTTATTTATACCTTAGCTGCTTCAAGGTGGTATTTATAAACAATCAATTTCATTCAATTTACTGAATTTCACAAAATCAATTAACCAGGTAATGGATTATTATGCCCATCCAATGGCTTTGCATTGTAACATGCAAGACAAAATAATTCTCAGCACAGGAAAACGTCTTGTTCAAAAAGCTCAAGTTAGTCTTAACTTATGAAAGAAATAACGTGCAACAGGCGCTAAAGTAAAATCAGCGTATAAATGTGACGTTTCCACCAAATATAAATAAAGCAGCGTACAAAAATTTCAAGGTAAATCATGGTGACCACATGCCAGTGGGGGGGGGGGGGGGATTCCTCTCTCTCCGTGGCTTTTCTTTTCAAAAAGGAAGAACTCCTGTTCACTGAAGATATTATCGATACAAGCATGCCTTCACAGCAGCAAGATTAACATACCATACTCTTTCACTGCTTCAATGACGCTTGTGTGGAAAGCATGGCATTAAACGCCTTCGTGACAGTGACAAATCTGATTTGGAAATGAGGCGGTGAGAGAATTCACTGTTTCAATACAGTAACATAAAAAGTGGAACATGAGGCATTTGTGGAATGACCACATGCTGCATTAATTAGCATTAAGACAATGGCTGGACAGTCGGCAGTCGTGACTGAAGTGGGTTGTGAAGAGGCGACCATATGAATGTACGCCTGCTGCAAATAAAACGGAAAACATATTTTTAATGTTGCATAATAAAACTTTTCACAAAAACAGAAAAAAAAACATAAAAGATACAAATGTTTAAACTTATCTGTGTGAAACTGTCACTAAGTAAAAACATTGAACTTGACATTCATTTATGTGGCACCCTTTTATCAACATTTCCCCCAATCAGGAACTGACATCTCATCTCTTGAAACGAAGGTGAGTGAAAGTAAAATGATGCCAGCAAACATTTAGGAAGGAATTTGAATGCAGTATCACACTAGAGACCAAAGACATTTTTCTGGTTTCCTCACATCCTGTCATGAATTGGCTGTGAGTAATCTCTTCAATCTAAAGGACACAGCTAGGCTCTCCTTGATGCACAGCCCATGATTCACATCTCACCGCACACACTTCCTGTCTAACAGCTCGACCTCCAGTAGAAGAAAACTAAAACACTGATGCTATTTCACATGAGGGGACTATAAAGGGTTTTTATTGCTTTGCAGCGGGAAACAAAAATGTGGTCAAGATGGGGAAAACTATATACTGGAGCGTAATCAACTTAACGGCTCACATGTTCGAACAAATATGAGCTGCAAATTTGGCAAAATTACACCCACTGAAGACTTCATTTGGTACCATGGAATGACATCTGTTTGCATTGCATCATCACAAGAGGCATTTCTAATACTGTGGAACCTAAGTTTTCATGTGCCCCAGTTTCCAACATTTTGTTCAACAAAATTTGTCCCAGTTTTCGAACATTCTTTTGGTTTTCGTAAAATTGAAAATACCATACCAAAGTTGGCCACTAATTTCAGGGAATCGAGCGCCCACACAAAGCACCCCATGTGCATTCGTCAACTGTAAACCCAACCGTTTACTGCCACCGACGTATAATTTCGTCAAGTACGTTTTTCAATGTGTGGGTGTGGAAAAGGGTCTTTCCCAGCTTGTGTGTTAAAATACTGGTTTGTAAACCACTGTAATAACTAACAGAACCTTGCACCATTCCGTCGCTTTGGATTTGAGATCAGCACAGCTTTTATGTAGAAGATAAAGATTAGGCGGTGAATCTCAGATTGTTATGTTGATTATTAGGGAGAGAAATGCCAACACGGAAGTCAGACAAGTTCAGGCATCTCACACTCAAGCGAAGTATGTACAGTATATGTATGGTATAAACAAGAGTATGTGTCACGGTAGGAAGCAGAAAGTGTGTGTCGCGATCGTGAGAAAAGCTGGCGTGAATGACAACTGCCGTGAAAAAAAGCCACCGATGTTCAACTCCAGCCATGTGGTGAGTCAGCGTTGTTCACGGTGCGTTTCATAGTTGTATGTCTGTAAAAAAAAATTTATAACAAAAGTCCTTTCTCCATCTTGTTTTTGTTGTTTTATAGCTTGAGGTTTCACAAAAGCAAAAAATGATTAGCGTCAAAGTCACTGTTCTGCTTGACGTTTCTTTTCATCACAGTGGAAAGTTTTAAGTGCCGGCCAATGGATGAAGACAAGAAACACCATGGAATTCAAGAAAGAATTTGTAGCAAAGGACGAAAAAAATGGTGTACTCATGGATGATCTCGTCAGGATGTAAGGTGTAACATGATTTGATAAAGAAGAAGAGAAACACTATAGAATTGAATAAAAAAAACTCATAGCAAAGTTAAAAAAAAAAAAAAAAAGGGCGGATTACCTTTCAAACAATAACCTCACAATAACCTCAACCTCCATCTCCCCTCGCAGTTTTACACATACCATCCAGAGTCTTCAATAAAGGTAAACGTTTTGGTTCATATTTTGGGATGTCTCAAACAGATTAATTGGATTTATCTTATTTCCTATGGGAAAATATTTTTTCATTTTTTAATATACAATTTGGTTTTGGTCAGACTTTTTGGAACGGATTAATCAGAATAACCAAGGTTTTACTTTATTTTGGTTGCCACGCTTAATACAGATTAAACAAGGCAACCACAAATATAGATAATTTTGGGATATTACTAGGGTTTAAACGATCAGGATTTTTAGGGCCGATCACAAATTGCCGAGTTTAAAAAAATGATCACCGATCCGATCACAAGATGGAGCAATGTGTCTATTTAAATTACTTGATCATTAACTGTATATACTTGTGTACTTAATTGCTAAAAAAAAATCTATTTACAATAAATAATGTATCTTTGTCGAGTTCAGGGTGTACCCCGCCTCTCGCCCGAAGATAGCTGGGATAGGCTCCAGCACGCCCTCATCCCTAGTGATGATAAGCGGTACAGAAAATGGATGGATGGGTGGATGTTCATCTATTTATGCCAGTGAGGCATAGTGACAGACAGAACAAATGAATGGTCTTCTATTAGATGGCAGGATACAGTAATTAATGTATCCACATTTTGCGACATTTTTGTTTGTTGGTGTGCCGTGAGACTTTTCTATTGTAAAATATGTGCCTTGGCTCCATAAAGGTTGGAAATCACTGCTCTAGTCAGGTAATGTATTCTAATAAGTCAGGTCAAACCAACATTACAACATAACAGAAATAATGGATGCTATCTTACTGTAATTGAATTACTTTATTGTAATTACTTCACACACACCAAAACTATAGTGCATGATTCAACAGAATGCTGGGATGTTTACTTACAACCGTTAGTGCTAGCACTAGCTTGCTAGGCTACGTAACATTTTGTTGCCTGCTTGCGAGCCGTATCGCATTAAAAGTACGTGAACATACCTCAAGCAAGCCTTCAACGAACATAATCTCCCGAGCACCGGTGACCACCAGCACACACTTTCCCCCATTTTGTTCTTATAATACACGCGTTGCGATATCGTCGCCATGGTAACGAGTGCATCCGGTCACGTTTGAGTTGACAAGATAAAGCCCAGGGATCGTAAAAGACGGGATGCGGTGGTATCGGAATACAAGATTTTATTGCGGTAGTCTGACGTTAGTGCAATCATGAAAGACCAAATTTTTCTTGTAGTCTGATCCAGGCATTACGTGTTGTGTGTCACAAACCGCCGACATCTTTTTTTCAAAAAACTTTATTGGTTGTCAGATATTTACAGTTCTACGTCAAAAGACACGCAACAAGGCTAAAAATAAACTAGCTTTTGGATTCAAATATACTGTACACAATGGCGACGTGGAGTAAATGTCTTTTGCAGAGCCGATCAATGGATCGGCGAATTATGTCATTAAAGCCGATCAGCATAAAATGCTTATTATCGGCTGATACCGATCAGGCCGATCAGATCGGTGTAAAGTCTAGATATTAACTAAAGATCTAGACTATAGATTATAGAGAGCTCGTATATTGTAATGTTAATGTAGCAGTCACAATATATACTGACCCTTTCCAAAATATTTGAATATCATGGAAAGGTTTATTTCCATTATTTCATTCCAAAAGTTAAACTTTCATATATTATAGATTCAGGGCCCACAATTTAAACAATTTCAAGTATTTATTTGTTTATTTTTACATAATTTTGGCTTCCAGCTCATAAAACCCACGAAACCAGGAATTCAAAAAATTTGAATACTGTGAAGAAATCAGCCCAAATTTTGCAGGCCATAAATGTTTTAAACTTGAGTGTCGCACACTAATCATTTATCATCAATCATTTAATCATTTACTGAACTTAAAGCACCTGTACAGGTTTCCCCAGGTGTCATTAAATTGCTTCAGTTTGGTTCAATTGTCTCAGTTGGGTACAATATGGGGAAGACTGCAGACTTGACAGCTGGCCAGATGACCAATCAAAAGGTTCATAGCTATGGAGGCTGGCTGGCATATCAATTGAAACTCCAGTGAAACTCTGCTTTCTTGAATCCAAGGTCACCGCAACAGCCTATCAGAATGTTTTAGAGGGCTTCATGTTCATCTTCCAGGAGGACCTGGCCCCTGCCCATACATACCGCCAGAAGCACCAAAAAAAAAGGCAGTGATTAAAGCAAAGTGATCACTGCCTCGATGTATTGAACCAAGTATTGAAGATTAACATATCGTTTTGAAAGTACCATATTTTGATTGATATAATGTACCCTAATTTCTTTCTTTCATTACTACAAAAACTGAGAAGTAAATGGTGATTTCTTCACAGTATTCTAATTTTTTTAATTCCTGATTTTGTGGGTTTTGTGAGAAGCCCAAATTATGTAAAAATAAACAAATAAATACTACGTAATTGTTTAAATTGTGGGCCCTGAATCTATAATCTATGAAAGTTTAACTTTTTGAATGGAATTATGGAAATAAATTAACTTTTCCATGATATTCAAATTTTTTGTAAAGGGTCTGTCGAAGACAAAACATGTCGAAAAATGCTCTCCACTGCCTATCTCTTGTTTTTTTTCTTAAAAAATAATTTTGTTACACCAGCTAAAACTGATAAGCACTGTGCAATGATGCGTAGCAATAATGCAGCATAACATTTCACACAAGGAACCAGAGGATGACAAGATTGCATCATCTGTGGCTGTAACAGGGTCTTAATAGTCAAACTACAAATAGATTGCGAGTGACCTTTGGACATGACATTGGTTAAATGATGGTGTGTGTGTGTGTGTGTGTGTGTGTGTGTTAGCACGTTGAAGTTAGGAACTTGGTTAATTCACTCCTCCTGTTCTCTCAATAAAAACAGATGGAGGCCCGAACTGTCATGCACAGGATTTCCTGCTTCCATAGTGTCGAGTCTGCGACATAAAGGCACTCTCACACATATACACATACAAAAACACAGGCCACCTGTTACTCATTGCCCCATTGGTAAAGCCTTATGTCAGCTCTGAAGCAGGTGGAACACTTAGACACTTTGCAAAAAGCCAACGAAAAAGGTGTCATACAATGAAGACACACATACCCTTCTTAACTGTGACAGTTCATATCAATGGATGTATGAATGCTTCAAAATTGCAAGCGTCCAGAACAAGGCCTCCTCCCTGAAGAATGAATGAACAACTGGTGCTTTTATCATAAATGATTTCTGGAGCCTTTGACATCACTTTTCCCTTATGACAAAAGCCCGCATAATACAGAGATGAAGATACAGTATGAAGCGTTGTCATGGAGTTGTCAAGTGTTATATATAATATTGGTTATTCTGCCGATGGAAATGTTCCTGAGGCAACTTCATGTGAGGCATGAGTAAATAAATGACCCTTTGTCTGGTAGTCTGTACGTTCCCAGTGGCTGCACATCTGCCCCATATTTCAGTCAAAACCCCTGGTTTTGCATTTGAAGTGTCTTGTGGATGGACGCATGGCTCTCACTCTGCGGCCGGAGCTGACCAGTGGGAGGACATGGAGCCGACCTGTGGCAAGTAACGTCGCCTCGACATCTGTGTTTATCCTCCAGCAAGAAGCAACAGGCTATATTTACCCCAGTCGAACATGACCGGCACAGGGAAGTCAGAGGAAGGAGGATGCAGTCTGGGATTTTTGCCACATCTGTTCGAGCCATTGACTCGTACACCAGCCTTTATATTAGGACTAATGCAGAAAGGGTCTGTTGAGATTATTTACATGTAGAAGTGTGATACTCGCAATGCTCCTCCGCACAGATTGGCAAACACCTTGAGGAAATTCTCAATTCTGTCTGTTTGGTCAGTGTTTTATAGCTGGCTAGGTGGCCATAAAGCAGAGACACGTCTCTTTGTGTAAATCACTGACCTGTTGACACAGCAGGGCACGATGATTTATGGATCGGAGCCTCACAGGAGATACATGCATCACACAAAGTGCAACATGCTGCAGCAATACTGTTAATGGCCAAATGCTATTTCACCTTCAACTGCACTTCAGTCTAACGGCCCTACCTGTTCACATTAGACTGATGGTATGGCATACTTGTTCACATTAGACTGATGGTATGGCAGAATATTTTACGGCTTTAGTTACATTTAAAACCCACGTAGGCCGTGATTAAGGCATGTAAGCGTGGCTCACAACAGCGGGGTAATTATGAAAAAATTGCAATCAATCCCATCAAGCTCTGTATATGTCCTTAGAGGATATGACTGTAAATGACGGTGCTTAGCAAAGGATGGGCATAATAATTTTTTTTTCAAGGTTTACCAAACTTACTCTGGGACCCTAAAAATTAGTTGCTGTGCAGGTTTTATTGTATTGAGTAAAATGCTCATCAATAAGGCACGCAATTGCTTTTTTTCCCCCATTCATGTTTGTCATTGTAGATATCTCTTCTGTTTTATCATTCATTTATGAACAGTATATCGTCACTGTCGGGCAGAATCCTTGATGCTCCAAATCCAATGCTTTTCAGGTCATCAAAAAAAAAAACACCATCTTGCTTGTGTTACCAAACATCCCATTATTAAAGTTTGTATTCCAGTTTATGTTGCTATTATACATTTTTGTGCACCAACGTCAACACAACACCTCCCCATACTCATGTTCAATGGCAAATTTAATTCCCTAAGTAAATAACTAATTTATTACACTGTCATCGATTAGTATTTTATGGGCAGGTCACCACCGCCAACCCTTCAAAGTCTGCATTTGAGCTGAACCCCCCAGCAAAAAGTTTTAATACTTGACAAAAGCTAACAACTGTGGTTACGACATCTTTGCAAACTCTATTTCAAAGGTGAAAGAGCAATGAGTAATGCAATAAAAAAAGACAATAAGCTTACTAGACAGTGCAGCAGGCAGAATTAATCTGCACGCAAATTTACCTTCATGGCTGACACTTTAGATTGGTTAATTTGGACAAATAACACACCATGTGCTGACTGACCATTGGTATCGATTTCTGAAGAAATATTAAATTGACCATAGTTGGACATAAGAGGTTCCCGGTCAACAGCGACGGTGTAAAATATTTTATGGGTCGATCCCGACAAAAAACTCAGATTTCTAATTTGGGTCTTGAACTGTAAAAGTATGGCAAACTCTGTCTGGATTTAGTCAATTAATTGATCTTTAGGAACTTACGAGTTTGTCAAAATATTGTAGAAGCATTGAGACAAAATAATGAGACAATATTTGTCTGCAACCAAGTTGTCCATCTCAACTATTTTTTTCTCTAAAGAACAACAACATGATGGCTCCCATGAGCTGCATCTGTTTAATTGTTAAAACTATTGTGAAAATAAAGTCTTAAAATAATTATATCTACAAAGTAAAATCACACATGGTCTGTTTTCCATTAAAATTTAATACACCACCATTTTTCCTTCTAATGGGTCAAGGGATGACTACATTTGCTAAAATGGTATTATGGTGTTGTAAAGAGCAAAGGGTTGAGCTCTTGAAATCAATTTAAAAATGACAGTAAATGTTCATCTTAAACACAACACAACAGTTTACAATGACATAGTCCAGATGGCACCTGTGGCTTAAGGTGTCTTCCTCGCTGTGTGAGGAAGATTCTCTAAAAATTGTGATGCATGCTGATTTACGCGTGTATGTGGCCTCACTTAAAATCATCCATTTCTATTAGCCTTTATTTAACTAAGATGCTAGATTGCACAATGATTCCTAACCCAAGGAAAAAACAATCTAATTTTAACAAACACCACGAGGTCTGCCAAAGAGTGGTGGTCAGGGAGGGAGAGCTAAAAGCGGCCTTGATGCCAAAATGCTCACTGTCGTGCCTTGAAAAAAAATCTCACAAGGCGCCCCTATGGAGAGATTTGATTGCTCACTCACGGGATAGGCACGACAGAGCTGCTTGTGTACAGAACAGAACAAAGTCAAAAGCTGATGAGTCACCCGAGGCAGCCATACATCAGAGATTCACATCATGGTTACAGGTGCCACTTGGGTTGGCAAAATTCCATTTACTTCATTAAAAAATGCTTTGTTCGAGGAGATACCCAATGAAGCACTAGTGCAAGGTGTTGTTATATTTGAATGTTTTTAGTTATTTTATCAGTCTGATATTTGATAGAATAGATGACTGCTGCCTCTGGTTCCATTATAACCAGAGTTTTTCATGAGCATTTTTTCAATGAGGAGATTTGGACATGTCTGAGCAAGGAAAAGCCCAGGTGTGACTGACATTTATGGATTAATTATGGATGAATTCCATTCAGCTGCCTCGAGTCCTGTTGCAGTCCACAGATTAACTGCGAGAATTGTGGCAAAAACAGCGACACTGAGTGTTAATTTGTATGGACTTTGGGGTAAAATACTCCAAATCAAATTCCTTTCAAAAGGGAATTTTTTTTTTTGGTATTTTTATTTTTTAAAGTTGAACAAATTGTGTCGGACCTTCATGCTACTACTGTGTGCTGCATGACACTGTTAAACAGCATATACAGTAGTAAACAGATTTTCCTTTTGTAACAAGTAAAAATCAGTTTTCACAGAGCGCATAGCGTTAAAAGGATTATTTCTGCACTAGCACATTATCATCACAATCATCTATCTGTTCCAACTACAAAGTTGTTACTGCACTCCCGCGTGTAAATCCCCGTGTACTACGTTCATATTTTCTTCATCCCAAGTGCCTGCCTATGCAGCATAATTTAGAATCAACACAACCAATATGTGATTCACCATTCAAATTTTTTTCTGTAGAACCTAATGTACTATTCAATGACAAAAACAACTATTTGCACTTTCTTTAATGCCCTAAGATTCGAGTATAATAGTCCGACACATAGTCGAGCCTCCTTGTGGGGTTGATGCCAGAGAAAGCAGAGTGGTGAACTTCTCAAGATGACGCGGACAAAGGTCTGGACCACTATTGACATGTTGAAATCTCATATACTTTGATTCAGGTTGCAACTGCATACGCCACTACAAGGTTGATGCAATAAATACATTAAAATAAATAATGAAGCTATAATTTATTAACAATTGCAATTATAGAGTAATGATTATGTTGTGCAATCAAACAGTATGCAGAATTATTTTCATCCTATTACATAATATACTGCAATAATTGTAATGTTCTTGACATAATTTAAAAAATATGGAAATTCAGACAAATTGTTCTGGAGGTGAATTTCTATAGGTTAGGAGCTCTGCAGACATAGCCATAAATGCAATTTTACTAATAAGTGGCATAATAATTTCTGTGTTTCAGTTTTCGGTTTCTGACCTTGGTTTCCTCATTTTCGGTTTCCGGGTTTGGCCAAGAATTTTCATTTCGATGCATCCCTAATATTTTCCCAATCAAATCATCTGCCCTCCATTCATTTTTAAGGGTAATGTTATAAGATAAGTTTGAAGTGATAGTACAGTGTTTTAGGAGAACAGTTTGGTGAATATTTTTGGTTGAAACTAGTAACATAGGTAGTTATAAATGGTTTTGGGGTGGGCGTCCATTCCTTCTGAATTTTCGCTATTCTTGTCTGGGAGTTGTCCCTAACCCCTGCGAATAGCGAGGGTTCAATAAATGGACCTTTCAATGGGACATATGGACATCTGACATGGTGTGTATACAGGTGGCACAAGTCACTATGCACTTCCTTTTTTCTATTTTGTTTCTGATATCATTTGGCAAGATGTAAGTTCATCGGCATTTGACAGCTTAGGCTTTGCAGTTTTTGTAAGCAGATCATTCTTCTGCCCATGGCTCGCCAATTGACATTGGAGCAGCATTGCAAAATTGTCGCCTGGCAAGAGGTTTTTCTGTCCCCGGCTGAAGTTGTTCCAATGTGTAGTACAATTCACACTATTCATGGCAAATTTCTTTAAACAGGATCTGTTCGACTTCAGGTTGTTTAAAGTCTTCAAATGGAAGAATATGATGCTCAACAACATGAAGTCAGTACAGGGAGAGCTTGATCACTCTCTGAAGCATCCCGTGGCTGCTCTCCGGGTTGCCCCCCTTATCGTTCCCTTGTCGGGCTTCCCTATCCGCCCTCCTTTCCACCAAACAGGGGACACCGGGCTGGGCGGGGTTTGGGTACATTGTGGGCCTGGCGGGTTGGTGGGGGGCTTCTCGCTCTCCTAGGGGTGCGGGGGATGGCTGGGGGTTGTGGCGTTGGGTCCCTGCGGCCTCCTGCGGGTGGCCGGTTTTCGGGGCACCTCGGTGGGGCCAGTGGACCACCCTGTATCGCTCGGTGTAGGATGTGTCCCGTCCACCGGGCCGCTGTTGGGTGGACCCCTGGGCCCGACCCCCCCTCTCGATTGGGTGGGCTGGCAATTACAGTAGACGGTAATAGTGCATGCGAAATGGTGTCAATTCACTTGCATGTGTCCTCTGACACACACCCCTGGGACTTGTTTGCTGGGTGTGGGGCCACTTACTCATTGCGATGAATAACTTAAATAACTATAACTTATAACTAAGCGAATTTCTTGGGTATCCCCTCACTTACACTCTGGTCCTGAAGATGTGTATAAATTACATAGCCATTCCTACCACACTTCAGGTCTACAGGCGGGTCCACGACCCCTTGTCCTGCAATGCTTCCCCTCCTGTCCCTGTCCTGTATTGTCCAGTCCTTCCCTCACAGGGTGTAGCACTACTGACCCATACAACGCTCGAATCCAATGGGTCAGTGTACTAGGTATATAATTCTTTACTTTCCTTATCTTGTTTACAGATAGTGCTTTGTCTTTTGTTGTCTTCTTTTCGGATATTATTTTGTTGCTTTTTCACTCTCTTTGCTTCTTGTGTTTTCTGTCACTGCCGTTTAAAAAAAAAATGTGATTGGCTGAATGACTGTACTTCTCAAATATCCATCAGAATACAAAGAAACCACAGTGGTATCTTAAAATGTCCACTGTGACACAGTAAAACTGTTCCGGCATAAAAGGGATACAGATCCTCCTTTCTGCTTGACCTAAAAGCCGAAAAGGACAAAAAAAAAAAAAAAAGGAATCTGCTGGATCTTTTGTGGTTGCTGGGTTCCAGTGAAGCTCTCCTGATAGACCTTCCCTGGCTTTGAGTGAACACCTGCACTAACCGTTCAGTGTTTGCATCAGTGGTGATTGTAGCAGGTCTTCCGCTGCATGGTCTGTCAAAAACAGATCCTACTTTGAGAAACATGCCATCGATAGCGTAAAACTATACTACACGTTGGAGCAGTATGACGGCCATAAAGCTACTTAAACCGGTGCAGAACTGCAGTCGGGGACAGAAAAACTTATTTCCCGGCAACAATTTTGCAATACTGCTCGAGTGCTAATAGGGAAGCCATTGTCAAATGCTGATGGCCTCACGTCTGCCCAAAGGTTCCCATAAACGAAATTGAAGGGAAAAAAACAAAGTGTATAATGACTTTTGGGAGATACTAGCTACATATCGTTTGTGGCATCAGTCCTGGTACTTTTCTGACATACCTTGTATCTGACATGGCATAAATGAATAACCACCTCAATGAGAGTATTAAAAATATCGATAACAACCTATAGCTTGTGTCGGTGTACCTAATTTCAATCACTTTCATGTGTTACAACCACAGCAGCAACAAAACAGTGAGTATATAATAATTTGCCAAATACACGTTTAGATATTCAACATACTGTAAGCACACACGTCTTTTGGCACTGGTGCACTGTGACGTGCACGTCCAAACACGTTAAAACAAGCACAATCCTCCAATTTTTAGCATGTTGCACGAAGCCATCCAGGTAAACCGGGTCACACTTGTACAAACTACGTGTGTAAGCACGTAGAGCCACAACATTTCCCACGCCGCCTGCCATCGGCAACTTCCAATTGCAGCACAATAGTACTCATCGACATGCAGCGCTCGTCCGTGTGGGGGGGGGGGGTCCTAGAAGCCGGTTGACCCCCCCCGAACAAAGCTCCCATTGTCTGGATGTTGTAGTTTTATTGTGCCCGCCTGGACCCTCGCGTCTGTGATGAACTCTGGTGGGGAAAAACTACAAACGGGAAATCTGCATAGCGCAGTGAGCATGCGCAAAACGACAAGAAGGGTGACGGTATTAGGGCAGTTAATAAAAGTAGCCCGGGCAAGCGACACACTTCTTTAATCTTGAAGTCAACGGCTGTGGGTTAAAGTGGCGTGAAGAGTCGTTGGAAGCCTTTTTAAAATGGAACGTTCAGATTTCGGTAAAGACGCTACGGGTAGCTTTTAACTGAAAGTTGGACGCTTCGGTTTCCCCCTGTTCAGTGTTTGCCTAGCTCGCTAATACCGCTCGCCACTTTTTTCGCCGCTTAAAAAATAGCCCAGCTGGACCAATGGAAACTGTTTTAAAGATCAACAAAAGGAGCTCGTACCTTCATAAAACTGCGACTAGGGTCGTCCTCCGGCTCCAACGACATTAAGATTAGACTCCAGACATGGTTAAAAAGCAGCCTCCAGTTGCTGTTCCCTGAGCGAGACGTTGCCAAGAATGCTCAACCGAAACCACGGCGGAGCGGAGTGGTGCTCGACCTCATTGCGCATGCGCAAACTCAGCGCACGGGCAGGGGCAGCACTAATGGGCTGGGAGTGCAGAGTGGACAGTGAATGGCCATCTGGAAATGTGGGGTGGAAAATAATCTGCGAATATTATGCGTGTGTCCTTTACAGCACAAATTGAATCCATTATTTGCACATGTTGCATTGAATCGAATTTTTGTTCGCATCATCAATGATTTTTGGCGTAAAAATAGCTCTGTTTGCATTTAAATATGCACGACTGCCATAAAAGAAACGCTCAACGAATGATCATACTTAATGGATCGCTTATCGGTCAGCTCCTACCTACACATCAGTCAACAGCGTCACTTTGTGGTTGCAAGGCACAGTGCCGGCCTTTTTGGGGCCTCAAGCAGAATTTGATTTAGGACCCTCTTCCCACCTCCGGAGACCCAAGGCAAACCAAGTCATGGGTCCCTCCACATCAGTGTATTGCACTGACAAACGTTTTGTTTTCACCTAAATGCAAGGTCTGCAATATGGGCAGCAGCAATCGGGTACAGCTTGGAGATTGTTGTGTCATCCTTTTCCATCTAAGCCTATCTTCTGCATCCTCCTCTCTAACCAGCTGCCATCATGTCTTCCCTCACTACATCTATCAACCTTCTCTTTGGTCTTCCTCTAGCTCTCTTGCCTGGCAGCACCATTGACAAATATACTCACTGTCTCTCTTCTGAATGTGTCTAACTTTGACTCCAAAACACCGAGTCTTGGCCGTCCCTCTGATTAAACCATTTCTATCCAACCTGGTCACTCAAAAAAGAATCTCAACATCTTCATCTCCGCCACAACCAGCTCTGCCACCTGTTGTCTCATCGGTGCCAATGTCTCTCTGTACGGTATGGCTGTTCTCACCACTGTCTTATAAACCTTTCCCTTTTGTTGCCAATAAAACAAGACACCGCAAAAGATGACACGGTCAATTATGAGAACAAATATTTTAACAGTATAATTTGATCAAATGTACCTACCTGGTAAGGCATAATGTTTCTCTTCTTCTAACCCCGGAAACATATTAAGTACTACAGCAGAAATCAACAATCAGTTTGTTCACTCAGAAATAATTAAACCACCGCTGGCAGCATGGTACGTAGTGGTTAGCACGTCTGCCTCACAGTTCTGACTTGTGGTTCAAGGTTTTAATCTCAGCTCCTGCGTTCCTGGAAGGAGTTTGCATGTTCTGCATGTGCTTGCGTGGGTTTTCTCTGGGTACTCCGGGTTCCTCCCACACCGCAAAAATATGTATGTTTTCCATACACGTTTCATTCGAAACAACAACTTGATAGCATATTATCAAAAAGAACAGAGTTCCTACGACAACAGCTAAGATACAAATTTTGAGCACAATAATAAATCAGGAAAATTTCTTGCAAACCAACGTCAGCATAACAGAAAAAAACACTAATTACAACCATACAAGATTTGCATGGCAAATTTACTCAATCACCTCAGGAAATAAATGATATATTGTACAACTACTACAGCAACTCATATTCATCTCCCAATAAGATGAATAAAAACAACATTGAAACTGCGACATTGCGGACTAAAACCCAAACTATCCTATTCCTACAGGGAACATCAAATATCTAGGCATTCATATCTCAGAAAAACTTAAATAATCTAAATCATCTTCCTCTAGTGGAGAAAAAAAATCTGGGACAATTTAAAATGCTGGAACAACCTGCCTATCTCATTTCAAGGGCGTATAGCTATGTTAAAAATGAAAATGTTACCTCAAATTAACTATTTTATTTTCAAGGATTCCATTCAAACCCACATTAAAGTGGTTCCAAATGTTAGACTCTCCCATTCCAAAATTTTACTCTAAAAATAAGAAAAATAGAATAGTCAATCCGCCCTTCACAAAAGTAAACCAGAAGGAGGATTTGACGCACTCAACTTCCAATATTACTTAGCTAGCCAAATACAGTACCTCATTAAGTGGTAGCACCAAACTTTCAGACCTCCCTTTTATCAGCACAAGTCTCAAACACAACAATTGTTTTAAGAATCTGATTATTGCAACCACTTTATCATCTTGGTCGATAAATCCAGAAACCACATAATCTCAAGCGGCCCGATAAAATTTCTCCCCAATCTAGCATAATCCCGATTGGTGGTCCGGTCCACTTGCCCCCTCCCTTGGAGGGGGTTGGTCGGGGCACTTCAGTTGGGCTGGGGGAAAGCATCGGGTCCTTGGGATTGGGTGGCGTCCCTTTGGCTGAGTCCCCCACGAGATGGGCACGCTGGCTTAGTCCCCCCTTGCGGGTGGAGGGGCCCGGGCTCGCCCTTCCTCAGTGTGCCGGCACAGCAACTCCGTACACCAGTTGACTAACATCCTGTCCTGTCCTGCCCTTTTCTGTCCTCTCTCATCCTGTCCTATTGGTTAGTTATTGCGTGTCCTCCCCGGCTGTTCCGCCCCATCCACAAATAAGAACACAATTTGACTGTTGTAATGTTACCTGTGGTCAAACATCTAGACTATTGTTCTGCTGTGGTTTGTATTTTGGTACATTCCCCAAAAAATCAACATCAAACCAGGCCAGGTGGGGGGACGAGACATTGCTCTGGCTGCCGTGGCTGCTCACAGTGCACTGTCAGTGGCTGCGAGGGTCGCAAGGCAGCAGAGCTATCCATCCATCCATTCATTTTCTGAGCCGCTTCTCCTCACTAGGGTCGCGGGCGTGCTGGAGCCTATCCCAGCTATCTTCGGGCGAGAGGCGGGGTACACCCTGAACTGGTCGCCAGCCAATCGCACGGCACATAAACAAACAACCATGCGCACTTACATTCACACCTACGGGCAATTTGAGACTTCAATTAACCTAGCATGCGTGTTTTTGGGATGTGGGAGGAAAGGCACGGGGAGAACATACAAACTCCACACAGGCGGGGCCGGGATTTGAAACCCGGTCCTCAGAACTATGAGGCAGATATGCTAACTAGTCGTCCACCGTTCCGGCGCAGCACGGCTAGAAGTGGCGAAAACCTTGTAAGAAAAAATAAATAAATTAAAAGAAACCAGTCAGGGGGACCAGGTATCTCGCTTGCCATGGCTGCTCACAGTGTGACGCGAGCTTGCCGACGACCCGCTGAAGAGGAGGAACGAGCTTCTGTCTTCCCGGTTGTTTTTCAGTGAGCTGGGGACGTTTCTTGTGCAGACACGCGCGGGGGCGGCATTGAAATGAAGCTCGATTAAAATCATTTTGAAAACTTGTATACTATATACATTTTTCATCCTCTTTAATGCCTTTCTAACTTCCCCCTTACTAACCATTGCAGCTTCCTGGTCCACCACACTTGCCTCTTCTACTCTTCCTTCTCTCTCATCTTCCTTATTCATCAACTTCTCAAAGTATTCTTTCCATCTATCCAGCACACTACTGGCACCACTCAACACATTTCCATCTCTATCCTTAATCATCCTAACCTGCTACACACCCTTCCAGTCTCTATCCCTCTGTCTGGCCAACCTGTATAGATCCTTTTCTCCTTCTTTAGTGTCCAACCTGGCATACCTGTCATCATATGCCTCTTGTTTGGCCTTTGGAATTCAAAGATGAATAACAATAATACAAAAAACATCGTGTCACACAGAATATGCCAATGGGAAAAAAAATGACACTGGGTTTTTGTACACCACTGTACTGTACTCACATGTTGAGGCGGGACAGCCTTCGCGCTACGTAATAATGTCACCGCCCTCCAAATGGATGGAATCGCAAAGTATATAAGAATAGCAGATTTACTTTGCGATTCCATCCATCGCAAAGTAAATCTGCTATTCCCCGTATATTGCATGGACATGAGTGTGATTATATTACACCCTTTAGACACAAGAGGTCAGTGTCGCACAAAAATGTTTTACCGTGTAATTTACTCTACAGTAGGCCTCTAACTAATACTGCTATTAAAAACCATACAACATTCAACATAATGAAATATAGTAACGTACAGCTTGGAACAATTATTACTTTATATGTACATTTATTTTTTTTGTTTATTATTTTCAATTTATTATTATTATTTTTAAATACGTGGAGGTTAGAGGCACAAATGTGAAGACAGTCATTATCTTGTATAGTGTCTGCTTGATGACTTGATGTCTGGCATCTATAAATCATAAAAATGAATAAATGGGCTTTAATTTGTACATTAAAAACTCTTATAATCACACTATAAAGTCATTTCATTCGCACAATGTGGCAATTAAACAGAGCTGTCGAGCTAATTATCAGTAATCCGTTATTATTGTGCCACGTTAATGATTCATGAACTGCCACATTGATGTAGGTCAGCGACAGAGGCTTGAAAACTACATTACCCAGAGTGCAACGGGACACCACCAACCACCAACACCAGCGGCGGCTCAGTGTGTCTCTGGTTTCCAGCAGACTAAAGGCGTCCTCTCCTGTGGTGTGTGTCCGGATGCTGCACATTCTCCATGGGATATATGAACACAAACTGAGCCCGCTGACAGCTTTCCGCACCGTGGGTCAGCGACAGGACGGCCACTTGATCCCGAGCTAAGCGCACGTCAGCCGGGGTGGATTTGTTCGGACGCCGAGTGAGTCTCCCGGTGTTTTTGACAGTTCGATGTGTCTGAATACCGATGGAGCTTTTTTTTTTTTTTTTTTTTTTTTTTTTTTTTTTTTTTTTTTTTGATGGGGACATCTGGATGATTGGCACGACGAGAGACTCCACGAATGTTTGACGTGTGGGAGCTGTGGATCTCTGAGATGCAGCCTCACGCCCATAACAAGTCGATGGATGTTGCTATGCCCACGGTGCAGGTTGGGTTACAGTAAATATTTGCTTTTACTATAGTGCGCCCCTTCGGATGTGGCCTCAATCGCTTTATTATTCAAATATTATATTATGAAACGTGGCCTTAATTGATGTTGCACCCTTCGGATGATGCTGTTATTTTTTTCATTCTATGATGGTGTCTGCCTGTCTTAAAGAAACCTAAGAAATTGAAAGATCCCCCTCATTCACCTTCACTGATGGATAACCTAAAACTAAAATGAGAAAGCTTAATATCCACTTGCTTCGCCATCACCACTGGGATTGTTGTGTCCACACTTAACTGCTTTCCAGCTGTGGACTGAATGATTTCATATGAACGGACCCCCTTTTGATAGAGGCTGTCTGGGGGTGGTTTGAGCAGAGTGGCCATGCATGCAGGATTTAGGCCGGATCGGCCTGTAGGGATGTAGGGCACAGAAAAAGCCATCCATCCATTCAGCGCATCCATGCCACGACGTATAGAACGAAAGCAGCCAATATTCATGGAGATGGCTGATGGGGGAGGAGCGTCTACACTGGATAATGAGGAACCCCGCTCAGAGGATTGCACAAGGCTCTGTTAGGGACCTTCATTTTTACTGGTGGTCTAATTACGGCCAGTCCCCTGCAAACCCAATCTACAGCCACTTTTGGATTGTCCCTATCCATGGGAAATTCATCCAGGCAACAGCATGAGCCCTATTGTCTTCTAGTTAGATCTATATGAAGCCTGAGCATATTAACCGTAATGGTGATGTAGGAAGTCACAAGACAGTGTTTTATGAGGTATCAGGGATAGGAGTTATGTTTTAAGAGGTCAGCACATGCAGTTCTTACAGAGAAGATAAGATACAGGCAGCTTTCATAAAGACAGTGAGTCAGGTTTTTGGAGTATTCTCATGAGTTTGGAATTTGACCAAATGTGCATTGTCCCTGAATGAACTGAACCTCTTAGGAATACATGCTGCTCCCTGAACACTGCGCAACCCAACGCACAGCCGGAAGTGGGATTTGGCGCTGTTTCAACAAGATGCGGGGATGGGGACACAGCACTCCCAGTTTTCTGATCCACTGACCCCATTTACCCCGCTACTGGTGGCAGAGGTCACCTCACATCGGTTGATGGGCCCACGGTGTGCATTGTGCCTGAGTTGATAGAGGGTAGGCTAACAGTGTCTATCTCCAGTCCGGCCTCCATGAACCCGTACGGCAGAGTGAGCAACACGGCAGCCCCCCTGTCATGCACCAGTTGTGGGGGTTGCTGCTCCCCACCTCCCCCCAGCCTCATCCCCTCCACAGCTTCCTCCATGTCGCCGAATATAACCCCGCCACCCCTCATGTGCCCTGCCCCGGTCGTGCAAGTGGAGAATGGCAGTAGCTGGAACTCATCCTTTGGCTCCCCGGACTCTCACCCGGGTCACAGCTGCACGGCGCCCAACCCCTACTGGACGGCGGTGTTCGATTATGAGGCCACGGCAGATGAGGAGTTAACCCTGAGGCGTGGGGACCTCCTTGAGGTTCTCTCCAAAGACTCAAAAGTTTCTGGGGATGAGGGATGGTGGACGGGCAAGATCCAGGATAAGGTGGGTATCTTTCCCAGCAACTACGTGACAAAGGGAGATGCTCCCAACTACCAGCAGCTCACTGTAGATGTGGGTGAGTGCCCTTTGGAGGTAGACTTCGCCGAACTTCTCCTGGAGGAGGTTATTGGAGCGGGTGGGTTTGGCAAGGTGTACAAAGGGGTCTGGCAGGGGGAGGAAGTTGCAGTCAAGGCTGCGAGGCAAGACCCCGATGAAGACATCAGCGTGACAGCGGCGAGTGTGCGCCAGGAGGCCAGGCTCTTCTGGATGCTCCGGCACCCCAACATCATTGCACTGCGCGGGGTCTGCTTGCGGGAGCCCAACCTGTGCTTGGTCATGGAGTACGCCAGAGGTGGGGCCCTCAACCGAGCCTTGGCTGGAAAGAAGGTGCCCCCGAGGGTGCTGGTGAACTGGGCTGTGCAGATTGCGACGGGGATGGACTACCTGCACAACCAGGCCTTTGTACCCATCATCCACAGAGATCTGAAATCCAGCAACAGTGAGTACAAATCAGTTTGTGTCTTTTTGATGCTTTTAAGCATCAGACAATTGTGGCAAAACACAGTAGGAAGAGCAACCAGACAACCTGATATTATTAAGTTTCCCAACTGTTTTAATGATTACTTAGCATTATTAGCAATCATTATAAGTATACATTTGTATTTCAACAATGAAGTCTACTGCTTAGTCCTTGATGGAAGTCTTCAATAACACAACCGATATTGCTGTATTGATTTCTCGTCCCAGAGACATATTTGTGGTCTAGATGCTCAGTCTGTGGTCATAACTGCACAGATTGATACAGTTACAGATTGACCCCCATGAACTACACTGCAGTAATACACACTCCTTTCTCTTTATCCTTACGCTCCACTGACCTTGACATTAGGACACAATTAATGAGAGCGTATAGCTTTATCAAAACGTCTGTTTTCACTAAGATACTAATGCTTCTTTTTCGTTAAAGAGGAGTAAATGCCTTCAGCTAATCAGGCCAAATTTGAGGGGGCTCCTTTCAATCAAATTCAGTAAAGGCCCAATTGTTGAATCTATAAAATATTATCCTTAGTGATTATACTGTGGTATGGGCTGTGTTAAGAGTAGTTTTTCCTTCCGAATTTGCTCAGGAAATGGTCTACAATCTAAAAAAAAATCTCAAAATGTATTATGATGGCTAGTCCTAATGTATGTGGTCAAAGCCAAGTCTGGCCGAGCCGGGGACAAGTAGAGGAGCAACTGGTTGTGCCGAGTGTTTGTATGACGTGTCTCCTAAGTCATTCACTGCAATAAAAATGACAAAGAATTTGCAACTGTAATGTAGTTACCAGATAAGTTAACCGTTAGCCTAGCTTTTTTTTTATTTCTTCTTCTACCACTACTCTCTCTTCTTCTTTTGCTCTGTATTTTCCATCTTTGTACTGCATCAGACATCTGGTTTGGGAGAGACTCAATTGTTGGTGGAGATATCGTTATTTGTATGGTGTGCTTTTTTGGTCATCTTGAATATCCCACACACTATAAGAGCAATTTCTATTTGCACGTCTTGGGTGGGGTATCTTGAATTTTAAAAATCGGTTATGGTGTAAAAAAATCAGTTTGTGTGTAGCCCGCTTAAGGTATTAATACACATAACATATTATTGTGGTGGTATTTTGGTTACTTGGTTTAGCTACATGAGAGGTACAGAATCATTTCGAACTGTTGTTGTGACTTTCGGCTTGTCCCGTCAGGGGTTGTCACTGCAAGTCACTCGAATGATTTGTTTGGCACAGTTTTTACGCCGGATGCCCTTCCTGACAAAACCCACCCATTTTTTCTGGCCTTGGGACAGACAGTGGCTGGGTATTGGGGCACTGACAGGGAATCAAACCTGCACCTTCTACGTGCAAGGCAGCAGCCCATGTACCACGACACTACCAGTGCAATTGCAAACTACAGTGACATAAAAATATAGGTTGATTACTATGTTGTTATTATTGTTAGGATATTTGTCAAGGCACAGTGATTGATACCCTATTATATTGGATATCATCTTATACTGTTTCACCACATTCAGTATCAGGAAGACTAAATTCTATAAAATTGGTCTCCTTCGGCCATCTTTACCCTATCATCCATCTGCTCCTCCTCTTGGTCCTTATCCTCCTCCCTCCTCCTACTCAAGAAGAGCAATTCTGCTCTGCAACTCACTGTGCTATTTTTGGTCCTTTGTGCTACTTGCTGTTTTAAAGATGGAGTTGCAGTTGTTGGTGCATCACACAAATGGCACAAAAGCGTGGACGCATGTAAGCGTATGTCGGATATTATGTGGCTCAGATCGCGAGCGTTGATCTTCACTGACGTAGTTAAAGGGGGAATGGAGAGGGTGCGAGTGTGGGTGGAGAGTGCAGGATGCTGACTAAAGGCTCTTTTTTAAAAGGGCGAGACAGTTGAAGTGTAGCATAAACACAGGTATATTGCTGATCTGCAAAAAATGCCTCCATTGTCCCTGCATTAATTACATCTTTTATTCTCAATTTCTTTACCTTCCCATGTGCCTTCATTAACAGTAAGGGTTGGGCATCTAATGTGACACCATTGGATCTCCATTCCACATGGCATTGCTTCGGTGCCACTGAGTCATACAGCTTCTAGTCTGCATCGGCTGCTGCAATAAATGTCCATGCCCTAATTTAGACTATTGTCTACTTGTAAATAGCAGAGAAGAAAAGCAGCAATGTTTAGTCAGGCTGGATCTTGTTTAAAATGTGCATGGGTTCTAATCATTAAGCACAGTCACAGCCACTCAAAGAGGTGTTTGTCTTAGTTGCCTGGCATATCCTGGTGGGGAAGGGGATATAGAAACTGAGAAGTGAAAGGTGCTTTGGTCCATTTTAATCAAACTAGTTCTTATTCCGCTTGGTGCGGGTTGTTTAGTCAGATGTGAACACAGTAATTGAGCTTGAATGCGCACTGACAGCTGGTCCAGGATCATTGACTGTTGCTAACAGGCTTGGTGCGGTTGTGTTGCATGATCAGTCCAACCTCAATGATTATCTTGACTCAAGGGCAGCACGGTGTGTAGTGGTTAGCACGTCTGCCTCACAGCCATGAGATCCGGTTAGAATCTCCTGTGTGGGTTTCCTGCGGGTCCCTACCACATTCCAAAAACATGCATGTTATGCTGCCTTAACACGTTGTTCCGGGCGGCCATGGCAAACATGTTTCAGGTCACCGTGGGCAAAATGGGATGGGCGTTAAACAACGTGTGGGGGAGGTCATGGCCAAACGTGACAGGCTGTGGATCCCTGGCCAGATTTTAAACTGTCAAAAAAATTGCCATGGCAGTCACAGTGCAGATAAGAAACCTGGTGAGCTGAAGTAAAATCGTGTGAACGCAACAAAAACAAAAAGGGCGGCTTTTCTGTGGAGGACGATTGGCCAGAGGTGCACAATTGACGTTTGCACAGGGCGCCACTTTGGGTGTAATAAACATTTTTTAAACATTTTGTCGCATTTTGCCACGTTTTGACACGGTTTTCACAGAACAGTAGTGTTTATGATAGACGTTTTGTCATGTTCAATTACGGCGCATCCCAGCGTGTGACGCTTAATGGGCCTGGGGGGATACGGGGCCTTGCGTTCCGCTATGGTCTGACACGGTGTGTGCATTATGAGAGCGGGTATAAAGCTGGGCTCGGTAGGAGAGATTCTTTCTAGTCTTCCGTGGCCACAAAAGCGCTCCAAAGGTTCCCAGCATCCATGTTTCATCTGTAGAAAGCCTTGACAGAACGTAAGAAAACGTGTCAGACCTTGATCAGAACGTGAGAAACATGATGCACCCCTCAGAACGTGACTGGCCGTGAGGGAACATACTGGCATCTGGGCCAAATTTGAGCATTTTCCTCACTTAGGATCAATGTCACCCAAGGCCCAATTCTCGACTGTCTCTGAAAGATTATTCTGTGTCATTTTTTTCTTCTTCCTCCCCATTATGCTCAGAAAACGGTCATAGCTGACAGTCGTAAAATGTTAAACCTGCTCAATATTTTCGATGGCAAATCTGTGTGGTCAACACCGAGTTGGGCGGAGCCACGGACTCTGTGGTTGCGACTTGAAACGGAACAATAACCAATCAGGAAACTATCTGAAGCTAGTGCTTTTGCTGGACATAAATAGAGGATCATCTGGTTGTGTCAAGTGTTTGTATATGTGTCTCCCAAGTCATTCACCACAGTAAAAATTATAAGACCAGTTGTAGTGCAGAGCAATGTTGTTACCCCACTTAAGTCTTTAGGGTCCATACAACGCATGTATGAACCGTGAGTGGGGAAACTAATGGGAAAGAAGAAGAGAAGGAGACTCCAGGGGGTAAACAGTGGTTCATCTCCGTTTTGGGTTACACCTCAGCTCATTGTCCGGGTGCGCTGCTCTCAGGTGTCCTCTTCAAACCACCGACCACTTGGCACAGCTGCGCTTGCAGAGCAGCCCCAAGGCTCTCCTCATGCTTTCCGTGGGCTTGGAGCTCAGTAAACAATGATGCATCATCGTTCTTCCACGCCTCTATAAAGAACTCATCAAAACAAATTATCACGTTACTCATTGCGTGAATTCCTGTATTTGTCTGAGCTTTATTTTTGTCTCACTCATATTCTTTCTTCTGAAATTATCCACTTGTAGTTTATAAGTCAGTATGCCAGTGCACTTTGTATAGTCTGCCTTTTTAACCTGGTGAAGCTATTGCTGGGGGATAATCTGATTACCATGACCTCCTTCAGAGTGATGTCGCATCATGTTTGTGAGCAGGCCAGTCATTGACCTCATGGTCATGCTTTACCTGTCACCCTGATCCCGCATCAGCCTCGGGTTTCTCGCAGTGTAGGGCACCGGTCCCACTTGATTGCATAAAGATGCCGTCTTATTGCTACACAACTATACACAGTTATACAGGATACTCATTTGATGTCAGAGAGGTTCATCATACATGTTAGTGAAATGGCCTTGATGTGACAATTGTAAGAATATTAAAATGTGAGATGCAAAAGCTGCATCTGGGACAAAACGCAGCAAGTTAAGCCTGATTGTTTTATTATTATTCAAGATTGACATTGTTTAACTTATTTTAACATCCATCCATCCATTGTCTGAGCCGCTTCTCCTCACTAGAGTCGCGGGCGTGCTGGAGCCTATCCCTGCTATCATCGGGCAGGAGGCGGGGTACACCCTGAACTGGTTGCCAGCCAATCGCAGGGCACATACATACAAACAAACAACCATTTGCACTAAGAATCACACCTATAGACAATTTAGAGTCTTCAATGAACCTACCATGCATGTTCTTGGGATGTGGGAGGAAACCAGAGTGCCCGGAGAAAACCCACGCAGGCACGGGGAGAGCATACAAACTCCACACGGCCGGGGATTGAACCCCGGTCCTCAGAACTGTGAGGCTGACACTCTAACCAGTCGTCCACCGTGCCTTATTTTGACATTTGTATAAAATTCAATCAGATTTTAAACCAGATGCCCATCGTGACACATCCTTACCAGAGCTGGCTCTACCCAATGTGGCGCCCTAGGTGTTAGATTATATTCCACCCCCGATTGGCAGTTTACACCCATTTACAACAGAAATTGGATTGCATTGTTCTCAGACAATTTGAACTGTAACACAACAAACAACCAGGGATAAAAAGCTCTATATGTATATTAGTGGGTGAAAAGGAATAGCATTTTGATTTAACTCTTAAAAGCATAAAAAGATTTAGCTAGCCAGGTGTATATACACCAAATAATAAAAGTGTTGAACAGGCCAATGTAGACATCTACTAGACCCCTCCATTCCACCCAACGACAGAAATATAAAACTGGTTATTTACTGATTAGCATACCAATTTATGGCTAATCGTTCAAAAGCAAGTTATCAACAGAACACCGTGCTTAATAAATGACACAGTACAACTGATACTTCATTTTATTACCGCATCTTTACATTACTTCTTCCTTTCTCCCATTATTCCTCCTTTTTAAAATGTTTTTCTTTTCTGCGCTCTGGGCAGTTTAGGTCATTTTTGACGTGTTTACAAAGTTCTCTAGGTTCAAATCAATAAATTTGCTGCTCCTCCCACAGTAAGTGGTTGGGAGGACTTATTTGCTATTATCATTTGTTGTAATATTAACTGGGAATTTCTCTACATTTGAATCTGTTAGCTTAGCTTTTCCATTTTAGTGTTAGTAATAATAACTAGTCATTTTATTACTTAACATTTACTGTACCTACATTGTATATTGCCTAATACTGCGGTTTCCTCCCACATTACAAAAACATGTTAAGTTTATTAAAGACTCTAAATTGCCTATAGGTGTGAATGTGAGTATGAATGGTTGTTTGTCTATGTGTGTCCCCTAATTGGCTTGTGACCAGTCCAAGGTGTACACTGCTTCTCGCCCAAAGTCAGCTGGGATAGGAATAAGCACATCCCTGACCCTAATGAGGACAAGCGCTATAAAAAGTGGATGGATGGATTTCAAATATTCATAGAAAGTCCTTGTTTTTGGTCTCTACCCTTCCATGTTCATTGTTTTTTCGATAAATAAATGGTGAAGAAACACTACCAAAAATACCTATACTGTTAATAAAGCTTTTTTGATAGCCACAGTTTCCTGGTATTAGTCACCGTGGACAAACACTTGCCCTAACATCCGCGATATTTTTAAAATGCATGCATGAGGCTAGAAGAGCTACCGAGGCTGACATTGCATGCTGTTTTTACCGCTTCAAATTGACGCCATGTTTACATAGACAACAATCATCTGAATAGAGGGAGACCTCGTGTCTTGAGGCAGGCATGTCATTTCATTGTAACAAAACACAAATGAAAATCTTATGTAATCGGCGTCTTTAGCTTTTTCTTTTCTGGTAACCTATACTTAACAGCGGGAGCAACACTCCAAACAAGTGCCTTAATAGCTACTAAACAGATTAACGAGGCGAGATATGGAGTATAGACCTATATAATACGGCGTGGCTGCATCTGGCCGTGGCTGTGAGAATATAGAAGAGTGAGGCAGTTGAGGAAAAGGATTAGAGGGCTGGCCAGTCCCGGGAGCTAATCCTTCAGAGAGTGGTGGAGGGCGACACAGTGACTAACTTGGACGAGTGTGAGCTAGAAATGTCGAGACTGCGACCACTGTCACGTCTCAGCCTTTTCCACTGAACCGTTTCATGGCCCTACATTAAAGTTACACCACAGAAAGACATTACTTTAATGGGCCACGATTGAGCATTATCTGTATCTAATGATATGCACTACAGTTTTTTTTTTTTTTTTTTTTTAAATGCTTTTTTTTTTTTTTTTTTTTTTAAATGCTTTATGTTACTTAATAAGGTAAATAAAATATTTTAAAAAGCTCTCAGTCCAGATCTACACCATGGGACTCAATCATACCTGGTCTGTTGTGCAGTTATGATTGAGCCCTATGAATTCTGCCCAGCAATAAGGGCCCATCCAAAACATATGATGTGATTGCTTTTATTTCAGTTACTGTCTTAGGTTTTATAATGCACTCTGAACAGCTTTGTTTTAAGTTTATGGCCAGTTTTTTTTACCGTCCTCTGTAGAAGTTATGATTGAGCCCTATGAATACTACCTAACAACAAATGACCATGCCAAATGAGTTACGACCAGGAAAAGGTCTTATAGACCAGTGGTCCCAAACCATTTTTGTTCCGAGGACCCGTTACACGTAAAGACACATTTTGAATGTAACTGTTTTTTTCTTTTTTTCATTTGGCCTGATTCCTTTTTCAAAGAAACTCTAGACACGTTTACTCTTTCTCTCTCTTTTTTTTTTAAATCACGTGACCGAAATGAGCGTTTTGTCAGAGGCACAGGTGGATTATTTTATTTTATATTATACATGCATAGTAGACAACATGTATCTGTTAGGTTTTTTTTTTCCTTTTATATTTTAAGTTATAATAATTTAACAAAATACATTTTTTTTTTTTTTAATTGGGTGTTGTTATTTTATAAATGAAAGACAATGTTAAAAACAATGCTATTTGATTACTTTTGTAAGCATATGTAGGGTTAGGGTTAGAATGAAGTGTATAAAGACTATGAAGACTCTAGCTTGTCCATAGGCGTCAATGTGATTGTGAGTGGATGTACCCTCCTCTTGCCCAAAGTCAGCTGGTATAGGCAACCTCCCACCCGGGACCCCAGTGAGTATAAGCGGCATAGAAAATGGATGGATGGACATGGTGTTATACATACACATTTTAAATGAATGAAATGAGCATAAATGTTTGCCCACCACTGGACTGGTTGTTAGTGAGGACAGTTTCATACCTTTTCCACTGTATATGGAGACACACAGGGATATTTTATTGCTGCTAACAGTTAAAGAATTGCAGGTATGACAACATGCCAAGATTCGTCCTCTCTTTTATACAGTTGAATGCTGCTTCGTTTTATCAAGTGTGGTATTAGTATCACTGTCCTTGTGGGTTGCAGAACAATTGCAAGACAGGCTGTGTATTCACATCCGTCCATATTCAGGCGTGTTTGTCCGCTTGTACAGTACAGGCACTGAGTATGTGGCCTTGTGTGCGGATGGAGGTCGGACAGCAGGACACGCTGGCGCTTGAGCAGGAGCCCACACTCTCCATACCACACACACACACACAGAACAAACACATGTACACATCGCCACAGAGCAACAATGACCCCATTCTCACACCGCTGCCCAAGACAGAAAGGGAGCATGGCTCACAGTGGCAGAGGAGTCACTGCAAGGGAGGAGGAGGAAGAGGAAGAAGGGCGCTGTAGAAGCAGCCATGGGCGACTGCAGGCGGGGAATGAGAGAGTGGAGGCATGGATGGAAGCAAGGAGCGAAGCAGGAATGTAGAAAACCCCTGGAGGCTGGAAAAGGGAATGGAGAGATGGATGGATGGGGGGAGGGATGGATGAATGCAGCAATGGGGACATGTACAACACCAGTTTGACTTTTGTGTTTTGGGTAACATTGTGAAACATACCACAGGCCACAATGAGGGACACAGTGTGGTAAGGGATTGTAGAATAATGGCGGAAGCATGTTATGTTTGTGAATTGATCTTTTTAATTGATCAAAGATAAATAATAAGAATTACGGGTGTCCTGTGGGGTATATCTCAATTTAATTGCTCAATGAAGAGCTATCTCCAAGAACTCTTGTCCATTTTAGTAGATCTACGGTTCTTGGTGCAGCAATAAGGATAGAGCCATGAGCTAACATTATCCATTTTTCCTGAAAAGATTAATATGCGATGAGAAATACATAGTTGATGAACAGTTACCTGGGTTTACAGATTCGCAACTGAAAAGATTGCATTATTTGAAATGAAACACACATTTTTAGGGGTGTAAAAGTACTGGAACAAATGGACTAGAAGAGAAAAAGACATGAAGTTGCAAATCTGCTTGCAATAACTGCATCAAGCCTGTTATCCACTGCCTCCACCAGTCTGCTCGTGTGATGCTTTTCCAGGCTTTCACTGCAGTCTCTTTCAGTTAGTGTTTGTTGCACATATTCTAATAATAAAATATAAATATACATATAAATATGTCCCCCCATCCAAAGTTTTACAGAAGAAATGTTCAAAGATAACAGGTTTTTTTGTTTAATGAAAAAATGTCTCATGCTTGTTTTTGCATTTTAAAATTGTAAATATATGAATGTTACAAAATACGTTTCACTAAAGCACGTTTCAAGTTGAATGTTACAAGATATCACAATTTTTAAATCATAAATAATAAAATTATCCCACTTATGGGTCAAAATCACTATAAAGTGCCTTTTGTTTTGTCATAAGAATCAATCAGTTATCATGAAAATGTAGTGGCTTAATGAAACTCTGAGGTCTTATTACAAGTTGCCAAATATTTGCACACATACCAGTACAATGTCTCTCAAAATGTTTCCTTGATTTTGTGACATTTTTTTTCAGTGGATGTACTTTATTTTAGCATGTACCACAAACTGCTTTGCTGACGACAGTGTGTGTTTTAAGTGGTTAACTGATATTACATTAAAAAAATGTACATAACATTAAGCCAAAAAGGCCCACCTTGTCAGCAAACTCATATATTCTGCGAGTTGCATGTATGTTGTCTGCTTGCAGTTAATTTATTAAAACGTGTGGGAGCTTGACCAATATGCATTTTTAACAGCTTAACATCTACTTAATACAATGAATGTGAAGTTCAATGGAAAATCTTACCTTCTTTTTGATGAATTGGGGAAGTCTAAAAGGCAACGGTCTGGTGATTTTGACTCTCATGTTAATGACTTTTCTTTGTCACAGATAACACCAAGCTAATATTTAGGCTTTGCATATGTTGACCTATAGCCTATTGAAATGAAACACTTTTAACAGATGTTTGAATCACACCACTCGGTATACTCGTGTTGTATTGACACTGACACCAATCAGTGGCTGCGAGAGCACAACAAAGTCCACATACATGCTTGCACGCACGCACGCACGCGCACACACACACACACACATGTGACTATTTTCTCCACTGGTCAATAAACAGTTGATTGTAACCAAATAAATCCTCTCTCTCTCTCTCTCTCGCTCGCTCGCTCGCTCGCTCGCTCGCTCGCTTTATCAGGGGTGTGCAGAAGGGTGGGCTTTAGGTGCCCGCCGGCATCTGCCCTTTTGACCTTGAGGCCCAAAGTGCCCCTTTGGCAATGTCTTTTTTTTTTAATTTTATTTTTTTGAATAAAAACGTGTGTGCGAGTGTATGTAAGCCTGTCTGGGGCCTTTCATCAATAATCTCTAATGTAACCGTGTTGAAAAAGTTACACACCCAGTCACTGCTTTGCAGATAGATATATATGCAACATTGTATGTAACATTGTTTGGAAAATTACTGATCCTTGCCTCATGTTCATCAGAGTTTTGATTTAAGGTTATGGTGGGCCTTAGGATTTCAAATTGGGCAGACCGGGCGCTCATTAGGAATGACTGGGTTAGTGTTTGATTCCAAACATGTCAGAAAATAACCAATAATGTCGATCACTTTTCCAAAAGCTAAAATCCATGAATGTTTTGTTTTGCTTAAAACACAAAGGAAACTTGTTTGTGTTGACATAAGACTAAGGAAATAAATCAAAGTATTTAATTTGACAAAGATTTTAAATCTTAATTTATATTTAAAAAGTGGTTCAATTCCTTGTCACTTCCTTTCCATCTTGTGTCATCGTTGGACAGTTAATTATCTGGCCAGTTGTGATTTAACTCCATTGTATTTTAACTCAACAGAAATTGTGCAATTTTCATGAATGCATTTTCCTTTTACGATAATGGTTCGGTAAATTCAGTTGAGTTCAGGAGTGTTCTGAATGTTTTGTTGAGATATTTTATTTACTGTCCTGCGGAAGGTGCTTAATTAATGTCTAACTTTACACTGTAAAACAAAAAATGGAATCTATATAGTTACAAAGTAATTGAGGGCAGAGAAGCAATGCTATGCCATGGATGGAGAATCCTTCCTAAAATCAATTTCTCAATTGTGTTTCATTGAAAACCACAACGGTTCGAGTGAATACATCCAGTAACATATACAGAGCTCCAGGCATGACATGGGAATATTATTTTGGACACAATATAGTTGTGACATGCACACAAAATGCTAATATATAATAAAAAAATAGGTGTAATTTTCGCACATAATACAATTGGTGTGTTTGTGATCATTCCAATTAATAACTAAGTAAATGGTGTTCATCTTTGCTAGAAACTCCAGTTCGTGGTGTCCTTAAGGCAAGTGTCTTTTCTTATTCTGTTTTCATGAATAACCGGCAATGCTATGGTAAGGCATTTCAAACTCTTGTTCCATGTGCCCCCGTTTTAACTTTGAGCACCTGCCCCTCCAAAGGTCTCTGCACACCCCAGACTAGACTCCCTGTGCACCTGGAAGAATTGTAACAAACATTTGCTTCCATGCTTGTGCTCAGTGTTTGCTATGATAAAGTGCATGACACAAATGAAAAGCTTTAACTCTGACTTGACAATATAAGTGTGCAGCAAATGTAGCTTCGTTACGTTTGTGATGTGTTCTTTAAATCACATACGTGGAAAAGAAAGGTAGCGTTCATTGAATGACATTAAGAGCTTCTAGTGTCTTTAATTCTGAGAGGGGCCCAGTAGTACCGTAAACACAGCTGTTAAACACCAAAAGCAGTGCGATCACTCTTCATCACCTCAGCTTCACCTCCTCAGTCAGAGGAACATTAAAAAAACAATGTGAGGAAAGTGTCTGAAATTAAACTCTTAATGAAAAATTGTATAATTGCAGAGAGAACCTCTGAAGGTCTCAGCAAAATAAAACACCAATCCATCCACCATGCTTCCCAAATGAAAACATGTCAAATGCAAAACCTTAAATGTTCCCAAATTTCTGTCTGATTGTCTCCAAAATTGGTGGACACACAGAAGTAGGTCAACAGCCTGAATCCAGGCTCAGACAATTCCTGATGTTGTAAAAGGACACAGACTGTACCATTAGATATCTCACCCCTCAAAATGTAGGGTTAGACTATACATATACGGCCTCATAGTTCTGAGGACCCACGTTCAAATCCGGCCTCGCCTGTGTGGAGTTTGCATCTTCTACCCGTGCCTGCGTGGGTTTTCTCCGGGTACTCCGGTTTCCTCACACATTATTTAAAAAGTATATAAAAAGTGTATATAAATTATTTATATATATATATATATATATATATATATATCTCACACACACACACACACAGCACAGTGGACAACTGTTTAGCAGATTCGCCTCACAGTTCTGAGGACTGCGGTTCAAATCCCGGACCCGCCTGTGTGGGTTTTAATGTACATATAATATTAGGTAAGACTTCTTGTTTAGAAGTTATTTCCAGCCGTAACGCACTACAGACTGATGAAACAGCCTGAATCTCACTTTGAATCTAGTGGTCAAATTTCAATAGCCAAGAAAGCTCTTTTGAGCACTTTCCAAATCTGTGATCGTTTAGTAAAGATGTCTTGTAATGCAAAGATCAGAAACGTACGAAACGCACCACATAGGATAACACCGAAAAGAACTTTGGAAACGCGTTTTAAAATGTCATGGAAACTGGCAGCGCATGTGTCAAGGAAGACCCAATTGAGTCCAAAGGATTTAGAAGATGGATGGATGGAATTCAGTCAATTGCCTGAAATGGACTGTGTTCAATTTGGCACTGCTCCCTTGACGGAGGTCTGCCTATGCTCTGTGAAGGCCGTTTTATTTACTTTTTGCCCCGAAAGTATGCAAATTATACAACATATTTCTCAGTCACTCACTGCTGTACCTCCTGGCCTATTAGTATGTTGACTCTTCTATTAGGGGATCGTTGTTGTTTGCCAGGAGCCTGGCACGGCGAGTATTGACTCCGGCCAAACGGAGCGAGTGCCGGGCGTCCTGCCGGCCCACGGCTGCGTTTGGCACACGCGTGGGGGCACTTTGACAGCAATTGGAGCCACTGAGAAGTACAGTGGACTAACGCTATTTTTGTCATTTCGCAGGAAAGTAAGTATTCCTGCAATACATTCTGGGGGTTGTATATCTTATACCTTGATGATTTATATGGCCATGACAATGATACTTTTATCCACAACTAAGGTACTCTCATCATCTTCAGTTTCATAGGTTGGACCGCGGTCAGTATCATCTAGGTTGCCGAAAAAGGAAAAAAACAAACTGTTAGTGCAATAGTGGTCCAAACATCTGTCACATCTTACTTTGTGTCTTCTGTCAATCGATCAACCTCACTTTCTGGTCAGTTGTGGACCCATTGTTGCGCTGATGAATCGGGAAAAGTGCTGAGTGCAATAATGGAATGCCCCTGGAGCTAAATGTTGATTTAGACCAGTATTAATCAATCCAAAAATTACAGCAATGGAATTAGCCCATTCTAGTTCTAAGTGGCTCAATTTGTCGTACAAAAATATGTAACTTTCGTCATGTTTCTGTGACGAGAGTTGAAGATAAATGTACTCGATTCAAAGTGGTGTCTTTTCTCTCTTCCTATACCACACATTCAATAATGATAAGAGCCAAGAAGGCCGCTTGATTTAAAAGCTCCATGTCTTCAGCAAGAGAGAGGCGGGGCGGTCTAGTCACAAAAACTTGGCAGCTTCATTTGTGTGCAGACAAAGTGAATGACTGCAGGGTGAGAGTGTGCTCCAGCGACAGAGCTCTGGAGCGGAGCCCCTGCGCCTGGTACTGGTCCGTGTGGAGCCAAGCTGGGGTATCAGTGTCACACACTGCATGGGGCGAGGTCCACCAGATGCCTGTAATGGGTTTATTTGGAAGTAGAACAAGATGTCATAACAATACTGCGACGGAATACAGTATGAATGTTGCACATGCAAGGTAGCGGTGGGAATTGCAATGTTTTACCTACGACAACACAATAATTGTGTACCACGATATAGCGATTGTGTGATAACTGATGCTTTGCAAGAGGACTGCATGTGACCCATCTCTATATGTGCATCTTAACAAGCAAATCTCATATTAATGGTTGAATACAAATGAAGTATCGCGATACAGCAAAGGTGCGATAACGATGTTGCAAGATACTGTACATGCTGATGACTTTATAACCCAAGATGGAGGAACTCATACAATTGAATTATGTGTATGCGAACCATCATATATTTTTTATTTTAATCTAAATGTACGACGTGGCCGAAACTGACTGGAAAGAAAAACCTGGTGTCATACCAATAAAGTATTATTTTGTCGTACGATACTACTTGACTATATTTATGATTTCATAACGTTCCTGTGGCTCGAAAGCAAAGCTTGGAGAGTTTTGTCACCGAAATGTATGGTTGCAGTCAGTGAATGGAGCGATGGATCGTTGCCAACAGCCTCTCAAAATATTCGCACAAAAATACCTTGCGGTAGTAATATTTCTTTGTCCCGGTACTGATTCAAGGGCATATTTCTTTGTATGGGAGAGCTGCTTGATTCATTCCTGGGCTTGAACTCTCAGTGGAGGAAGCCCAGAGGAGAAAAGTGGAGGGAGTCATTGAAACACAAAGGCACGTGCTACGTGCTGCCAGCAGAAGGACAAAAGCGCTCCCTCCAGTCATTTTTCCTCTTTACATCTGCGAGGCCGCATCTTTTCATCCCCTCATTATATTCGTGTCCCTTTTCTGCCCGAACGTCCGTTTCTTCTTTTTCGTACCGTCCTCCGCCGCCTCGCTCCTGTTATCCAGATGCGATACCTCACCCTCCTTCCTTGGCCCTGTTTTTTTTTTTCAGCCTTCACGCTCTTCTTCTTCTTCATCAAGCCGATCACACTTTTGGCTCATCATCCTCTTTCCCCACCCACAACACCGCCTGCTTTTTGCCAGCGTAGTCTACCACTTTTCCATCCTCTCCATTTTTTTACACCCTCTTCTTCAGTTTGTCAACTGGAATCCAACTGTTTACTGCCACCAACATACCGGTTTTTCCCGACCATAAGGCGCACTTAAAAGTCTTAAATTTTCTCCAAAATGGACGGGGCGCCTTATAATGCGGCGCGGCGCGCCTTATGTGTGCACCGAGTTCCAACATCTATAACATCTGGACTTGGAATGTTTTAAGGCAAGTTGATTAAACGCTTCACATTTGCAAACCTGTCGCTCTTTCAACTCTTTGACAACGCCGTTGAGCGAGCTGTTCGGCCACACTGACATTATTACAGTAGGCTTTGCAGTCTTAGTTTGTCGTATCTTTCGGCTTGCCCTAAGTGTCGGCCATGTCAGCCCAATGAGTTTTCAAAACAACTACAGCTTTGTTGCTGTTGTGATGTTATATCCCTGTATGGAATTTGTACATGAATGGTGCCACATAACTTGAAGAAAGTCAATATAGCAATACCCAGATACATATTCTTTATAAGCTGTGAAAAACAACTAATATTACTGCAGGTTTATTTGACCCTGGCGGCCAAGGCGCACACACCGGAAGGAGCTGCACAACGAATGTATGAAATCATGCTGCGCAACTATTTAATCATTTTCATTCTATTTAATTATGTTTTCCCTGTATAATTTCATAAAATACAATACTTTATAGGGCTATTTTTCAAGGTAAAAATGTTACAATGTTTTTTGTTAGCATTTTATGGGGCTGTAATGGACATTTTAAGAAAGATGAGAAAAAGAAAGATGACTGATATGAGTCTTTTGTCATTGGGATGCACCTGTACTTCAATAAACGTAGTCTAATAAACATAATGTAATCAATGTTAAGTCTCTTTTTGTTTGCTTCAGTGTGGTAAATAGGTAATATCCAGTAGTGTTTATTTTTTTTGCCTGTGTAGTTTTAGTTTTTTATTTATTTGTTTGATTTTTCCAGCATTCATGTGGGAGCAATGCAACATTTGTTGGACCTGAAAACCTTGATCACGTTCTTGTTTTCAAAACTTTCATGACATAAAATTAAAAGAGCAAACGATAACGTGAGGGTTTTCCTTGGGTGACACGCCTGCTCTTTTTGCCAGTGTGACCTCCGCCCTTGTTACCATAACAACAAGTTGATGACACAGCACTTTAGCCAAAACAACACATAAAGTTGTTTGACATGTCCTTTCCTCACACACACAAAGTGTATGAAGTCTCTGAATCATTTTAGTTGTGGAAGCAAAGAGACTTACAGTTTGTACTTTTGGAGATGAATAGAGGAATTAAAATACTCAGACATTCACATAGAAAAACAGCTGAGGATAACCGGTTCAGAAAATGGATGCATGGATGGATCTATAATCAACAAGCTTCCCTTTGCAGTAGCCTCAAAAGTCCTGTTTGTTAATAGCAATTTTAATTTAAGTTGAGTTCTTTCACACAAAGTCTCCACAGGGAGCGACAGGCACTTTGCTAAAATTTGAATAATAATTACTCCAAAAATTCTTTACTCTTATGAATATACATTTTTGTAATTATGCAATTTAAATTTTCCGTACGAGCATTTGATTTGCCGCTCCCCAATTTAATTATAAAAACAAATAAAATGAAAAAAACAAACAAAAAACAAGATTTGAAATGGCCCTTGATAGACATGATTCAAAATATTAGAAAGAGCCAACCATCCATTTTCTCGAGCATTTGCCCTCATTAAGGTCATGCATGCTTTTGGAATGTGGGAGAATAAAACCCAGAGATTTAAACCCCACAACCTCTTGGCTGTGAGGCAGATGTATGAGAAAAATCCCTCAGTATAATATTCTTGAAAGGTCTTTGAATGACAAACACGACCACATGGCCCAGTCTTTTGTGTTAGTGAATTTCTTGTACAGTTTTCATTGTTGTTGTGTTCCTGGTCTTGAACCAGAGGTGGTAAAAGTACTACCACTCTGTAATAAAGGAGAAGTGCAGATACCCCTGTACTTAAGTAAAAATAAAAAGTGCAGACTCAAAATATACTCAAGTGCAAAAGTAAAAATTATGTTTTGCTGTCAATTATGTTATGCAATACCCGTTTTGATAACACACTGGCGAGAAACAAAATACAATAGTTTCCCTCATATATTAACTCATATTTTCTCAAGAAAAAATGTCGCTTGTTGTTTAGATATAACTAGTGCTGACTCGACTTTTATGCTGCCAAAATGTTTTCCCATAGCTTTGCTAACATTGTGAACTACTGACCAACAAAACATTCTAAAGCTAATGATAACAACTGAAAAAGTACAACTGACTTGTCTGTGTTTTTTCAGATGAGACAGAGAATTTTTGAAGGCCAGAAGCTTGGGGTTTTTTAGGTTGGAGCAACAGTACAAATTATTCTTGGAGTTGACAGCATCAAATAATTCTTTTAAAGAACAGTCTCGAACCAGTGTTTTAAAGTGGACAGTAATTTTTTTATTGGATCAGCAAATCCTTGCAGTAGTCAAGCTCGGCGTCTTTTGACTTGGGCAGCTGGAAAGGTGAAACCCCTTCTTGCACAACAGTACTTAGCTTAACATTTGACTGCACAGCAAATAGCAGGAGTAACATCGATGGTGCAGAGTGCCGACACACTAGTGCTGGCCTCTGTAATCCATGCCTTTATATGACCTCTCGACTGGATAACTGTAATACACTTTATTTTGGAGTCAGCCAGTCCACCCTTAAACATCTCCAAAATGCTGCTGCTCGTCTCTTAAATGGAGCACATAAGCGGGAACACACAACTCTTACTGTGGCCTCCCTTCATTGGCTGCCTGAGCATTTTAGATTTCATTAGAAGATTAGAAGATTCTTTTCTTGTTTTTAAATCTCTAAATGACTTTACCTCTCTGAGTTTCTCTATCCCTACTTATAGCTTAACTTTGATTTTCATCTGTGTACAGTACTTTGTAACTAAACAGAACTTTAGCGGAACTGTTAGAATAAAATTCAACCTACATACAGTACGCTCATAACAAGCATATATTCATGGCTCATATTTTTTTCCTGGTCCTTGAGGACCTTACTGACACTGAAATGGGACCCTGGCAGGAAAGAGGTTCCCCTCTGCTGCAATGTAATGTGCATTCCACTGTGGGGGGAGCGAAGCCTGTGGGCTAATGTGTTACCTGTGTTTAATGCACTGACGCACCATGTGGAGGAGGAGCTTTACATTAGAGCAGAGCGTCACTGCTGATTTACGTGCTGTTGTTTAAACAGTGACTCGGTTGCATTTCTCAACACTCAATGAGGGTTCATGGTCCAAGGATGGAGGAAGAAAGAATATCGGATTAATGGTTATGTCAAAACAGGGCTGAATAGTCAAGTAACAATGTGTTTATTATTGTGGTCGGAGTTTGCAGCGGTGTAAAACTGCACTCCATTCGCGGGAGACAGGGACCGATCCCAACCGCAAATAGTGAATTTCCGTGAATAAATGACGCTCTCCTAAAAGTCATTGTAATTTCCTATATTGATAGTTGAAACCATAAATATACTGGAGACTATAATCCCAAATATATCCCAAATAAAATATTAGACATATTTCTCATTATGATGCAGTGCATTTCTATACCACTGCAAACTATCCATCCATTTTCTTTACCGCTTCTTCTCACTTGGGTCGCGGGCGTGCTGGAGCCTGTCCCAGCTATCGTCGGGCGAGAGGCGGGGTACACCCTGAACTGGTCGCCAGCCAATCGCAGGGCACATATAAACAAACAACCATTCGCACTGACATTCATACCTACGGGCAATTAACCTACCCTGCGTTTTTGTTTGGGGATGTGGGAGGAAAACCGGAGTGCCAGGAGAAAACCCACACAGGCACGGCGAGAACATGCAAACTCCACACAGGCGGGGCCGGGATTTTGAAATAAATGAGAGGCTCGCACGTGTAGACTCAAAGGACATTTTTTTATTTTTATTTTCTTGTTCATATATTCAAAAATGTTTTGACATTTAACAACTTTTTTTTATGTATGCATTAAAAATACAGTACAATATAGCTACATGTAAATGTATAATTAAAATACTTACTGGATTGAGTTCATATCAATCTGCTAATTGAATTGAATTACAAGCCTTCACACTGTACTGAATTAAAGTGATACTTTTTACACAAATGTTAACAGTTGTTGATCTAAAATAATAACGTGCTTAAAGTGTCAAGTGCGCAATGTATTTTCTTTGTCATGCGGCATATCTTTTAATGAGTCATCTGGTGTAATTTGCTGACGGATAGACTGTGTAAAACTGAAACAGGTTTCTCGGAGAGTTTGTGGACAAAGAGGCACACCTTTTATCACGTAAAGTGTTTGCTGTGTGTGTTGAGGAGAGCATTTGTATGTAAACAAAGACTGCTAGTTGTGTGTGTGTGCGCGTGTGTGTGTGTGTGTGTGTGTGTGTGTGTGTGTGAGGCTGAGCTCTGCCAACCTTTGCATAAGCCCTCAGATAAGAGTGCGAGCGAGAAGCCAACCTCCACCTGCCTCCCAGTACTTGTGAAGTATACACTCCAAATATTTCCATAGTCGGCTCGCACGCGGAAATGTGAGAGGAAGTCCTCCGTGGTGTACAGTATGAGGCGGAGACATGGGGAGGGATGAGGGGAAAAGCTCGTTGTACATCATGCATACAGATGAGACTCCGCCTCATTATTGTGGTTGTTGTTTGCAGTGGTGTGCAACTGCACTGTATCAGCAATATTTTGGTTACCTCATTTAGCGCCCTGACAGAGACCAAATAAATGTCAGTATTGTGCAGTCCAGTTCTTACAAACTACGAAAACAATGATATATTTGTTGTTTTTCTTTTCTTAGAGAAATGCAAAAATTGCTGGCTTGAAATACAAGAGACCTAAGTTTTTCGAGATAGAAGCTGTATCAGCCAATTTTTTCTGCTTTGACTTGCGAGCAAAAATTTGAGATTCGAGTGCTGCATGTTGGCAATAAACTCAACTCACTCCACTACGAGCAGTAGTTTATCAGATAGTGAACAATTCAAGCCGTTTATTGCCATTCCAAGTAAATGTTTACTGTCAAACTAAAACTAAACATAAAACAAAGAGAATTAGATCGCTATATTACTGGCCTTGAGACTAGTTGGCGACCTGATGGCAACTCCAGTCTCCTCTGGTTGCGGAGAGGTCTCCATGACCTCCTGGAGTCTCCTGGAGACGAGCCGGTCGCCAGGCAGTCACGGTGAAATTAAACATGTTCGACTTCATTAGGGACCTTTTGGAGACTCCTCAATACACTCATTATAGGTAAATGTTACAATGTTACAAAACGGCAATGACTCATCACCAAAATGCCTGTGTGTCTGTATTAATAAATTACACGTGGAAACCAATGTCTTGCACTCTGGAGGCAATGAATCAATAATAATTTTACATCTCTATATTTAAAAAAATAAAATAAAAATAGAAACACCCACACCCACAAACACTCATAATCTACGTTATATATTTATTTAAAGAACATGTACAGCTATACAGTATATAGATCTATATCAGCAACCTCAGGGTGAATTGGTTGTGACCTTGTCTGGAGACATCTCCCCGACATCAAGCAATATTTTGGTCTCCCGGGTTGCGGCGACTGACCAGGTATATCCGTATGTCTATATTATACTGCCCCAAGTGGCAAAGGCGCACACACCGGAAGGAGCAGCACAATGTCTATTGCATTGAACCAAAAAATATGACAATAATTATTCAGTTCCCTACATTCTATTTTATTATGTAATTTCTGTATGTTTTTATAAATGTGTAATTATAATTCCTCTTCTACAGTGTCAATTCTGAATTAACATTATTTTCTTTGCAAAAGCAGAATTTGGGAAAACAGCTCTGTATTGGAGCATTGGATCATAAGACTGTGTATAACAGGTTTCACCTGTGTGTGTATTTTTTTGTGTCACAGTGAAATCTTTAGCCAAATAAGTATTTAAAAATAATGACTCATCATATTTGAGTGTTATTTGTGCCATGTATTAAGTGTCCTGTGTGTGCTCCTCCTCCTCCCCTTCAGTCCTCATTCTGGAGCCAGTGGAGCGGGACGACCTAAGTGGGAAGACCCTGAAGATCACCGACTTCGGCCTGGCACGAGAGTGGCACCAGACAACCAAGATGAGTGCGGCGGGCACATATGCCTGGATGGCGCCCGAGGTCATCAAGCTTTCCCTCTTCTCCAAGAGCAGTGATGTGTGGAGGTAGGTACCGCTTTGTCTTTTTTTGTGGGTTACCTCTTAACTTCATGTTGTTGTGCATGTGTGTGTGTGTGTTTGTATGTTGTCACAGTTTTGGTGTGCTGCTGTGGGAGCTGCTCACCGGTGAGGTTCCCTACAGAGAGATAGACGCACTGGCCGTAGCCTATGGCGTGGCCATGAACAAGCTAACACTTCCCGTCCCGTCGACGTGCCCTGAACCTTTTGCTCAGCTCCTATCAGGTAAGTTGTAACATACTGTGTGTGTGTGTGTGTGTGTGAGTGTGTGTGTGTGCGTGTGCGTGTGTGTGTGTGTGTGTGTGTGTGTGTGTGCGTGCGCATACGTGTGAGTGCATGCATATATGGCGGCACCATGGACGACTGGTTAGCACGTCTGCTTCACAGTTTTGAGGACCCGGGTTCAAATCCGGCCTCGCCTGTGTGGCGTTTGCATGTTCTCCCCGTGCCTTCGCGGGTTTTCTCCGGGTACTCCGGTTTCCTCCAACATCCCTAAATAAAACATGCATCGTAGTTTAATTGAAGACTCTAAATTGCCCGTAGGTGTGAATGTCAGTGCGACTGGTTGTTTGTTTATATGTCCCATGCGTTTGACTGGTGACCAGTTCAGGTGTACCCCGCCTCTCTCCCAGAGTCATATATATATATATATATGTATATATATATACATACATACAGTATACAATATTGGTATATTTTCATTTCATGCATCTTATATTTGATACAATGTTTTCATTCAATTTTACAGTTAATTCAATTTAAAATCCATCCATCCATTTTCTGGACCGCTTATCCTCAGGGTCAAGCTGGAGCCCATTCCAGCTATCAATAAATCAAAATTGCTGCTGACGGTGAAAACCAAGCCCAGTATACGCTCTTCGTGACAAAATGTTGAATGCAATAAGCTGATGCCAAATTGTCATGTATCATTCCTGGTTTTAGTCCAGTAGACTATTGACCCTGTCGCCATTGCTTTATAGGGATGCAATTGAGCTCTTCCATGTCCCAGCGATCCCAATCAACTAAATCTCTTTTTCTCCTCATCCTCTTCATGTCATCCATGTTCATCCTTTAACCTCTCTTTTGTGAAGTCTTGGTTTCTCCTGTCTCGCATTCTTTTCCACAAAGGGCCTACACTCCATGAAGGCGTTTCAGTCCGTCAGTATGACTGAGGTCTTCGACAGATAACAGCAGATACTGTTTGTGAAGGTGTGATGACAGTCGTGTTGTGCGCGGGTCTGTCGGCGGCGTTTGGCTCAAGATGGCCGCCATATGTCCACTCTCTGCCACTTCCCTTCATTCCTGGAAAACACGCTATGTCACACTATGAGTGTGCCTTGTTATCCCTCCTTAGACACTCACTGGCCACATCATTAGGCACACAAGCTGATATAATGACACCCATCCATCCATTTTCAGTAGCCCTTGTCCTCATTAAGGGTCACGTGTGGGCTCGAGCCTATCCCAGCTGACTTTGAGTGGGAGGCGGGGTACACTCTGAACTGGTCACCAACCAATAACGGGGCACATATGGACAAATAAAGATTTACTCTCACAGTCACAACTTTGGACAATTTAGAGTCTTCAATAAACCTAACATGCATATTTTTCTCACGAAGACAAACCAAGTAAATATAAAAATGATATTATTTATTAATTGGAAAAAAAATCAAAACCAATCTCCCCCTACTTGAAAAAAGCAATTGTCCCCTGTTCATAATACCTGGTTTTGCCAGCCTTAGCAGCAATAACTCAAATCAAGTGGTGGCGATAACTGGTGACGTCTTTTGCATCACTGTGGAGGAATTTTTACCCACTCATCTTCACAGATTCTTTTTTTTTTTTAACTCAGTCATATTGGAGGGTTTTCCACCATGAACTACGAAAGGTCATATATATCACAGCATCTCAGTTGGATTCAAGTCCGGACTTTGACTTGGGATATTCAAAAACCTTCATTTATTTATTTATTTTTTTTAGCCATCCAGAGGTTACTGGTATGTTTTGAGTAGTTATCCTGCTGCAAAACCCAATAAACGCTTGAGCTTGACGGCACAAACTGATGACTGGACAGTTGCCTGCATGATTCTCTGGTAGACATCAGAATTCATTGCTCCATTTATCACAGCAAGTTGTCCAGGTCCAGCAGCCCCACACATTCACATTGTCAGATACTGTAGTTTACTTGAATTTTCCTGACAGGTACTATTTAAGTAAGATCTTGACAATAATCAGGCATCGGTGTGGCCAGTGAAATTTAACTCAGCTGACCAACAACTGTGTTTCATCTCAGTTTCTTTGTTAGATATTAAAATGGGCTCAATGACCTGGAACATTTAAGCGTGATAAATATTTAAAAAACAGAACTCGGGAAGGGGGGCATGTACAGTACTTTTTTACGGCACTGTATGTGGCTTCACCGTTATATCCACCCCCCAGTGGGCAACCAAGATAAAGACAAGTTTGAACCCCTCTGCCATGAGCTAATGTTGCCGTACGTGTGTGTTGTCTCCAAGAGTGCTGGAGTCCGAACCCACACAGCAGGCCCTCCTTCACTTTCATCCATCGGCGGTTACTGGCCATCGAGCAGTCGGCCATGTTCCAGATGCCCCTGGAGTCCTTCCACTCCTTGCAGGAAGACTGGAGGCTGGAGATCCAGCAGATGTTCGACGAGCTGCGGGCCAAAGAGAAGGTGCGAACCCCACCCCCCCAAATCTCATTTGTCAGTACGTGACTGAAGGCTGTTTCTGCAAACTTGGATCACCTTAGCAACATGCGGTGGGCGGAGGTGTCGGAAGAGGCGCTAAAAAAGGCACTCCTGTCTCTCTTCCCAGGAGCTGAGGTCTTGGGAGGAGGCGCTGGCCCGGGCGGCCGAGGAGCAGCGAGAGCAGGAGCAGCAGCTGAGGAGGCGAGAGCAGGAGCTGGCCGAGCGCGAGATCGACATCGTGGAGCGCGAGCTCAACATCATCATCCACCAGATGTACCAGGAGAAGCCCAGCGTGAAGAAGAGGAAGGGTCACTTTAAGAAGAGCAGGCTGCTGAAGCTGTGCAGGGACGGCAACAGCATCAGCCTGCCCTCTGGTGGGTGCAACCAAGTATTATACCCCTACAGACGCAACAATGTTTCTTTTGGATTTATTATACTGAGAACAACTACTTTCCATTTTTCTTTGCCATTTTGCCCCCAGGTGAGTTATTGCCGCCCCCAAAATAAATTCCCAACCTTTCAGCGTAAAACCCCCAACCTACTTCAATACGTCATGTATTGCCGTAACTTCGACATACATTGTACATTAACACAACACACGTGTGCCTTTTATGTGCCTACATGATGATCCCTAGAATAACTTTTTAAAGCATTTTTCTTGAATCTGTGTCTGTCTCTATATCACCCCCATGACTGACTGGCGACCAAGTCTGCCTTTTGCCCCATGTAGGCTTGGATAGACTCCACCTCACCCACGACCCTGGACAGGATTAGCGGTATAAAAATGGATGGATGGATGAATTCAATATATTTTTATATACATATATATATATATATTTAGATAATATAAAATAGGCTTTACACGATCAGGATTTTTGGTGCCGATTACCAGTCAGCGAGTTTAAAAAAACGATAACCAATCACCGATCCGATCACAAGAGCGAGCAATGTGTCTATTTAAATGACTTGTTCATTAACTGTATATACTTGTGTACTGTATACGGAGTATCTTCAAAATTGATCTATAGTCCAGTGATTCCCAACCAGTGTGCCGTGGCACATTAGTGTGTCATGGGAAATTATCAAATTTTACTTAATTGCTCAAAAAATGACATTTACAATAAATAATGTATCTTTGTTCATCTATTTATGCCAGTGACGCATAGTGACACACAGAACAAATGATTGGTCTTCTCTTAGATTGCAGGAAGTATATACAGTAATTAATGTATTTTTGGTGTCATTTTTGTTTGTTGGTGTGCCGTAAAGTTTTTAAATTGTAAAATATGTGCCTTCGCTCCATGAAGGTTGGAAATCACTGCTCTAGTCAGATCGTGTATTCTAATCAGTCAAGTCAAACCAACATTACAACATGACAGAAATAATGGGTGCTAACTTACTGGAATTAAATTACCTCATTATCATTAAATTACTTCACACACACCAAAATTTTAGAGCATGATTCGACAGAAAGCCGGCATGTTTACGTACAACCGTTAGTGCTAGCGCTAGCTTGCTAGGCTACGTAACGTTTTGCTGCCTGCTTGCGAGCCGTATCGCATTAAAAGTACGGAAACATACCTCAAGCAAGCCTTGAATGAAAGTCCTGTCCTGAGCATTGGTGCCCACCACCACGTTTTTTTCCCATTTTGTCCTTATCATAGACGCGACGCGATCCATAGTTGTTGTAGTCGCCATGGTAACGAGTGTATCTGGTCGCGTTTACGTTGACCAGATAAAGCCCAGTGATTGTAAAAGACGGGATGTGGTGGTATCGCAATACAAGATTTAATTGTAGTAGTCTGACAGTGCAATCGTGAAAGGCCAGATTTGTCTTGTAGTCTGGTCCGGGCATTACGTGTTGTCCGTCTCACGCTGCCGACATGTTTTTTGAAAGAAAAGAAAAAATACATGTGACATTTGACATTTTTGTTGATGGTTGTTGATGTCCTTGAAGGCTTCGAGCATAAGATCACAGTGCAGGCGTCCCCCAGCGTGGACAAGAGGAAGATGCAGGGAAGCGAAAGCACCACGCCGCCCGCCAGCCCGGGCGTCATTCCTCGACTCCGAGCCATACGACGTGAGACCATATACTGTACACTGCATACATCTTATAGAGCAGCAGTGCACAAATGTTTTACACTAAGTTTTACTTGCCAACTGAATTCAGTGTAAATACAGTACCGTAGCAGGTCTAAGTATTGATAAAAAATGAGGCAGAGCTTTTATTCCTAAAGAACTATATTTAATATCATTATAATCCCCTGTATGTACAGTTTGAACATTAACACTGCACTTAAATATAAGAAAATACAAAAAAAAACCTACTTAATGATTCAGTTCAAATGTGTGGTACATTTGTTACAAAAAAAATGTTTACAACCAAACCGTTCTTAAAGTGTATTGTACTTAAAAGTCTCAAGGTACGAAAATTATTGCGATATCGTGGGAAAGCTCATGATATTGCAGGAAGATTCACAGTACAGGTGGGGCAAAAAGGCGGAAGCTTTAGAACTGAAAAACCTCTCTTTTTTTCTTGCTGGCCAAGTCCTCAGCAGGCTTCAGTAGTTTCTGTTCATTTCCCCACAGTTTTTTGTCAAAAAGACATCTTCAAATCATATATTACCGTGCACTTCTATTCCCGTTCATCCAATGTTTACATTCGTATACTGTAGCCCCAAAACGCTATTATTGCTGCAGCAATAATCATGCTATGCTCACAATAACAAAACTGTCCATTGAGAATTTGTCTGTTCCCTAATTTTACGGTATTGACTGTCATATATATATTTTTAATTTCTAACATTAGAAACTGGATACTGCCTACTAACACTGATTTCTTTGATTGAGTCCAAAAATTCTAGTCAAGTCAAAAAAGGCATAAACGCATGGCAATCCTGAGTTTCTTTTCCTCTGGAGTGTTCTCATTTGAAATGTGGACATTTCATTTGAAGAGAGGGAAGTACAGTATGTCAGATGATTTATTATTGCATTAATGTCAGTATTTGTATGGAGAGGACCGATTTCATTATAGAATTTTTGGACTCATGGAATGTATTGGGGAGGGATATGTTGTAACGTGGAGTCAGAATCGTTATTCTCTCTCGGTGTGATGTTCTTTCACCCACAACTTTCCACTTGAGAGAAACTCACTAGTACACTACTAAAGTGCTACTGTTACAATATGCTTAAGTAGTGGGGCGGATGATCTCTTCGAACGGGAGCTGCGGCCCGCAAAGGGCCGGCTCATGTAGCTTCTCGGTGGTGGACACCACCAGCTGGGATGCGGCTTCGTGAAGTCGAAGTCCGCTCGCAGCCGATGCCGGCCCGTGGGTCAGCGTTTACTGGTAAATAAAAAGTACTGTACTTGATTTTCAACAAAGGTTTATGCCATTGTAACATTATGCGCAGTTTAAACATTAACATTCCGCTTAAATCTACAACTCTACTGCACTTAAATACTGAGTCCATAAAAAGATATTGCGCATAAAATACATTAAATAACAATTATACCGAAATAAAAGTATAAACCAAACGGTTCTCAAAGACGAAATGCAAATGTATTTTACTTAAAAGTTAAATACAACTGAATGTTTTCTGGGGGAAAAAATCCACTGGTTTGTCCTTAAGTACTGTTTGTTTGGTTGCACGATGGCGTTTGAGATGCGATGGTTTCATGCGTTCGTTGCGAAGAACTTGGCCACATACCCCACACGGTTGTGTTTTAAGTGTCTCCTGTGTTTGTGTGTGTGAGACAGTGACCCCGAGTGACGTCAGCAAGACGTGGGGCCGCAGCGCAGTGTGCAAGAAGGAAGACGTGTCGGCCGGCAAGAAGAAAGGACGCACGTGGGGGCCCAGCTCGACCCAGCAGAGAGAGAGGGTCGGGGGCGAGGACAAGTATGTCGACGCGTGCTTGTTACGCCCACTGGATGTCGAAATAGAAAAAATAATAATAATCTCTTCTTCCACACCATGTGATCCTCTAATCCTCTTCTTTCGCATGGAAGTATAGATGCAAAAAAGACTTTCAATAGGAATTTATTGGAATTCAAAGGAATGAGAAATTATATGACAAAATATAAAAAAGGGTTTGTTGCTATGCAGTTTGTAGTCACACCCATTTTTTGGCTAATTCTTTTTAAAATTAAAGAGTTGGAGGCAGGCGGCACGGTGGCCGACTGGTTAGAGCGTCTGCCTCACAGTTCTGAGGAGCGGGGTTCAATCCCCGGGCCCGCCTGTGTGGAGTTTGCGTGCTCTCCCCGTGCCTGCGTGGGTTTTCTCCGGGCACTCCGATTTCCTCCCACATCGCAAAAACATGCATTAATTGGAGACTCTAAATTGCCCGTAGGCATGACTGTGAGTGCGAATGGTTGTTTGTTCACAATATATATTTTTTTATTTTATTATGAGATTTTTTGTTACTATTGGCCTTGAACAGATCAAGACGAGAATTGTTTTATTTTTTAAAACCATGGCTTAATTAGAATATTGACTTGAATTATCCTTTAAAATGATGTTTAAGGCACACTTAACGTTATTATATATTACCAATGTATTAATCTTAACAATGTATTGCCTGCAAAATACATCATGATTTTTTTAAGGCTTTTATAAGGCTTCCGTGGGATTTGAAAATTGTAATATATTTGGAATTATGTATGACACTTATTAAACATTATGTATTTCTAATTTATCTCTCCATTCAATTCAATTCTATTCAACACATCAACATTGTTACAATATTTCCAGAGCAGTTGTCCCTTGAAGTGTGTCTTGAAAAATCTTAGAAGTCCCTCTCTATTTGTAAATTGTGATCAAATTCAAATGAATAAATTGTTTTTGAGCTATGATTTTTCTTTGCCCTTTTTCAGATTGAAATCACTAAGCGAGGGCTGCAAAGTGTGGTCGTCCAGTGCACCAAACCTAGGGAAGTCCCCCAAACACGCGCCCATGGCGGTGGGCTTCTCCAGCCTCAGCGAGATGGGTGAGGCGCTTCTTTCACTACAACTCACATCCTCCATTTTGTGCCTCCCTTGCCCTCACATCCTCCATTTTGTCCCTCAGAGGAGTGCTGCGAGTTGGAGGAGTCGCCGGGTTCCCTGCAGCCCTCAGAGACCAGCAGCAACGGGGTGGCCGACGACTCGGGGTCCTTGTGGAGCACCCTGGGGTCCGGCACGGCCAACTTCACCGTCAGTTCTGGCGCCAGCTCCACTCAGGGTTCTGTGGGCGCGGCGACAGCGCTGGGCCATCAGGACTCGCTGAGACGCTTCAGCCAGAGGAAGAAGAGCGACTTGCTGCTGTTGGGTTGCGCCTCGCTGCTGGCCTCGGTGGGTCTGGGTCAAGACCTGCTGCAGCTGGGCAGACTGCAGGTGAGAAATATACACAGCATTCATACAGTGGACATAAAAAGTCTACACTCCCTGTTCAAATGCCCGGTTTTTGGGATATCAACAGAAAATCATTTCAAAACGTTTTTTGCCATTAACGTGACGTATAACCTATGCAACTGAAATAAATTACATATTTTTAAGAGCGGAAATGAAAAATAAACAACTGAAATAATATTGTGCACATCCTTTTATAATTTGGAGATGTAGCAGCCTTCTAAATTAACCGGACATTAATCACATTCAAACTCATGGTAAATGGGAGCAAGCACACACCTGCAACCATTTAAAGTGCCTCATAGTTACTCCAAATAAAGTTCAGCTGTTCTTGGAGGCTTTTCCAGACATTTTGGTAGTCAACACAAGCCGTGGTCCATAGAGAGCTTCCACACCATCAGAGGGATCTCATTGTTCAACAGTATTAGTCAGAAGAAGGGTACAAAAGAATTAAATACAATACACCATGGAACCAAATGTGGGTAGGAACATTAAATTTACTCAAGTAGCACTTTGGATAAATGGTACCTATCAGAGTAGTTTTAATGCAGGATAGTTTTTACTTTTACTCGAGTATTTATGTTAAGAAGAAACGGTACTTTTACTCTGTTACAATGATCTCGTTTTTATTGATCAATAATTGCTTATTTCTGAGTTTTTTTTGTGTGCGATCTATCTGTTTAGACTATGACTTCTGCATTGGGCGCTGTTTGCTCCAATCCAATGTAGCCGCTAGTGACTTTTGACTCCAGTTCACCAATCAAACGACACAAGGCAACCATATGACCGCACAGAAAGTCTTCTACTGGGCTTCTCGGGTAGAGATATGAACAACGTACACTCCAGCCCGGCTAATCGACCGCCGTGTTTACGTGCTGGCCATGTTGGGAAGGTCGTCGTTCCCATTGAAGGCAACGGCGCGCGACTGTGTTTACATGTCAGATGAAGAAAAACAACAGCTTTCATGCGTTGTAGTATTTGTTTGACACCGTCTGCCCAAACGTGGCTATGACAGCCCACTTCTAACTTGAGAAAACACATTAGCCCTATTTTGTGGTCGTAAATAACTGTAAAACGTGCATCTTTTGGGGTACATGCTAATCTCACTCACACACACACGCACAGCAATATCAGAATTTGCACATTCACTTTTTATTTAGTTGTTTTTATTTTATTTGACTCCATATGCTCTGATTTAAAAAATAAGTTTCTTACCATTTACCCAGTACTTGAGTAGTTCATTCACTCTTTACTTTTTACTCTTACTCAACTAACTTTTGGACGGACTATTTACTTTTACTTGAGTCACATTATTTTCAAGTAACTACTCTTACTTGAGTACAATATTTGGCTACTCTACCCACCTCTACGTGGAACACAGTGAAGACAGTCATAATCAAGTGGAGAAAATATGGCATAACAGTGACACTACCAAGAATTGGACGTCCCTCCAAAATTGATGAAAAGACGAGACGAAAACTGGTCAGGGAGGCTGCCAGGAAGCCGACAACAACAATGTAGGAGCTGCAGGAACTGTTGTACTAAGTTGTTTAGTACATGTGACAGCAGTCTATCGTCTTCTTAATATATCTGGGATATGGGGTGGTAGAGTGGCAAGAAGGAAGCCTTATATTACAAAGGGAAACATCCAAGGCTTTGAAATCTCCCCAACACATTTGGCAAAATCTGTTATCGTCTGATGAAACCAAAGTTGAACTCTTTGGGTATAAAGGTATGTTTGGCACAAGCACAAGACTGCTCATCACCAAAAGAACACCATACTACAGTGAAGCCTGGTGGTGGACAGCTGACATTTTATTTTGGGTTAATCACCGGAACTTTAAATGGCGGCAGGTGTGTGCTGACTCCCATTTAACATGGGTTTGAATGTGATTGGTTAATTCTGAAGACAGCCACGTCCCAGTTAAGAGGGTGTGCACACTTGTGCAACCGCAGTATTTCATTTGTTTATTTTCCGGTCCCCTCTCGAATAGATTTTTTTTAAATTTTTCAATTGAGTTGTACAGGTTAAAGGTCATATTGATTTTGGAAAAAGTTGTAATACGATTTAGCTTGTTCTCATTTGTTTATATCACAAAAACCTGCCATTTGAACAGGGGTGTGTAGACTTTTTATAGCCACTGTATATAATTAAACATTCTGTATGAAACCAGTACAAATAAGATTGTTGTTTTCCTATGTCCAGTGAGTTTTGTATTCATCCATGTGAGATTTTGTGTGCGTGCGTGTGCGTGTATGTGTGCAAGACATCCTTATGTTTCCACTAAGAACCTTGATGAGGTCATCAAATATAATTCAAGATAAATAATAAAAACATATTTTTTAATGTAAATCCCAGAGATGATGTATGATGTGTTTGGGGGTTTGTCTATTTTCTCATTTGTTTAGTGTGCAACTTCAATGTCGGGAATACGAATCACAAAAAACATGACATTTTTTTGCAAAATGTATGTCAACATTTAAAAAATTATTTGTTTATTTGTTCCCTGGCTGGAGTGTAGTATAATTAAACCTGTGTTGAAGTTTTTTTTTTTTTTTTTTTTTTTTTTTTTTAATTGATAGGCCAGACTTCACACCCAGTTGCACTTTGGTGATAATACACATTGATGATATATGAAAAATCCTCCAAAATATAATACAAACAAATCTGAAAATTAAAAAAACCTATTTTTTTAATCACCATTGAAGAAAATATATTTGGTTACTCAATTTTGGTGAGAATCCACACATTGAAGATGTCATGAAAACCGATCAAACAAAAAGATGTACATTTAAAAAAATTATTCAAAAAGGAAATGAGGCATTGTCAGTGTTGGCTTGCTAATTTGTTTATTATTTGTTTGAATTGATTTGATTTTTCTTTAATTTTTCGATTTCGATATGAATTAGGATTTTTTTTGTATTTCAATCTGGCTATTTTTGAAACATGAAAGCCAATAATTAAAACTGTTTTTTTAAATTGAATCTATTATTAAGAATTATTGTAATCGTTCACAAAAACACCGACGTAAGAAAAACATACAACTTCCTTCCCAAATTCACCCTTAAAAAAAAAGGGCAAGACATTTCTCAAGGATGTTCCTGTTAAATGATGGTGAACATTCACATATTGGAACTACATAAAATAAAAAATAAAAATATTTTTTGAAAAAAAAAGAGGTACTTTTTGTATTCATCAGTGTTTTTTCGCCTTTTTTTTCTTTTAAATGTGTATTAACACAAACAGTTCTTAAATATTACATGCAAAAGTATTGAACTTAAAAGGTAAACAACTGAACTGTACTTTGATAGCGGTTCTTTTGCGTACCACTAGTGGTAATGATGCAAATTTTAATAATAGTGGAACTAATAATAATAATAATAACAACAGTGAGTAACAAACTGAAAACGAATATTCACAGGAAACAAATCTATAATTCTTGATTGTATCGGATGTGATCGTCCAAGTGTATATACAAAATATACAGCCATGCTTGTGCAGAATGTGACGGTGACGTGTAGTTGTTGTGCTTGTCAGGTGAGTCAAGACGAGCAGGAAATGAGAGAGGAGCAGCGGAAGAAGAAAGAAAGTCTTTTCCAACGCACGGGACGTTTCCGCCGCAGCACGTCCCCCCCCAGCAGAAACCTGTCCTTGTCCCTATCCCGACATCACGACTCCACGCTCCCCTCTCTGGACCCTTCCCCGTCCGTGACGCTCCTTTCCTTGTCCTCGCTGTCGGACTGCAACTCCACCAGGTCCCTCCTCCCTTCCGACCCGGACGACTACCCGTTGACGCCGGCCAGAACTCAGGCGCCCCCCCCGGCGGGCTCCTCCCTCAACCCGCTGTTGGACTTGCGGACAGAGAGTTTCAAAAAGGAGCCCAATCAGTCGCTCACACCCACCCACGTTTCCGCGGTCATGGCGGTCAACAGAGGGCACAGACGCACCCCGTCCGACGGCGCCATACGACCCCGGGCGCAAACTGTACTTCACCGTAGGACGCCGTCTGATGGAAGCTTGCCCATGCCCCCTCCGCCGGGGGGACCCGTCGTCAGAGCCAACAAAAGTAGGACACAAGGTTGAGGATGATTTTTTTTTTTTTTTTTTTTTTGGGTGGGGGGGGGGATAAATACTGTCAGGCAAAAAGTGTTAAGCCAATAGTAGACGAGACTACAGAACCATAATACAATAATTAGAGCAAGGTCTGCATTCTTATCCTCGCACTAAAACAAAATAATTTATGAAATTGGAATTAAAATCAACATTTCTTTCTTGCAAAATGCATACTATTTAGTTATATTTCTTAATATTAATTTAGCTACATTTTTTACTCTTTAAACATGATATGTGAAGAATATTGTACCTAATAGTAATTTCATTCACAATACATTTGTAAAATTAACAGGAAAAAAGTCATCATTTCATTACCACAAAGTCATAATTTAATGAGAGTAATGCTGTCATAATATTCTAAGGCTTTCTTTTTAAATTTATTGCAACATTAATTTTAAGTCTCTTTGATTAATTGTATTAACATACCCTTTTAATATTCGAAAAAGTATTAGTATTATATTATTATTATTATTAATGTATTGCAACATCAATACTGTAATTGTATTTTTTGTATTAGTTACATTATAATTGTAAGAATTAGAGGATTAAATCACTCTGTTACAAAAATAACCAAGTAATTAAATGAGATGAGGCGGCACGGTGTGCGACTCATTTAACAGCCTCACAGTTCTGAGGACCCGGGTTCAATCCCCGGGTCTTCAACAGCCTGTGTGGAGTTTGCATGTTCTCCCCGTGCCTGCGTGGGTTTTCTCCGGGCACTCCGGTTTCCTCCCACATCCCAAAAACATGCATGGTAGGTTAATTGAAGACTCTAAATTGCCCGTAGGTGTGAATGTGAGTGCGAATGGTTGTTTGTTCGTATGTGCCCTGCGATTGGCTGGCAACCAGTTCGGGGTGTACCCCGCCTCCTGCCCGATGACAGCCGGGATAGGCTCCAGCACCCCCGCGACCCCAGTGAGGAGAAGCGGCTCAGAAAATGGATGGATGGATGGATGAATGAGATGATCATTTTGTGAGCATAGATTTTTATTATTATTAGAAGAAAATTTATATTTTATGAGCATAAAATGGTAATTTTACAAGAATTAAGCTGGAATATTATGAGAAAAAAGTCATAATTTTATGACTATAAAGTCGTAGTTACAAGAATAACCCAGTAATTATATGAGAATAACAAGTCAAAATTCTGTGAGCATAGAGTGGTAATATTATTAGAAGAAAGTTTTAATTTTATAAGCATTAAATTGTAATTTTATGAGAATTAAGTTGGTATTTAATGAGAAAGAATTCAAAATGTTTCAAATACAAAGTTTTACATTTCAGAGACTGTTTTAGTAGAACAAGAAAAAGTGTAAAATAGTCACCACAGCAACATTCTGACATGCTACATTGTTAGCTTACTTTAATGCAATCAATGCGGTTTTATTTTGGGAAAAAAAACATTTAATAACATCTTTTAAACTTAGTGATTTACATTAAATAAAAAAAAAAAAGATCTATTTTACAAAAATATTCTGAAAACATGACTTGATTTGTGCTGGTGCAGGTGTGCTGGACACCCCGGACATCCATCGCCTCCCGGACCCCTCGGCCATCTTCCCTCTCCCCCAGCGCCGCAAGGCCCCCGCTCCGCCCGTCCCCGAGCCGGCCCCCCTCTGCCTCATCAGCCCCCTCGAGCGACCCAAGACGCTGGAATTCACCGCCCGTCCCCGGCCCGCTCCGGCCCGGGCGCGCGCCGACCAGTGGAGGCTGGCCTCCCTGTCCAGGACCCTGAGCTCGTCGCCGGGCAGCGGCTGCGACAGCCCCCAAGGATCGGGGGACGGCGTCGGCGGCGACTCGCGGCCCAACCTGATGGACATGGACGTGGAGGGGCAGAATTTGGACCACACGGTACCTCTGTGCAGCAAGATGCAGCCCGCCGCCCTCTGCGGGCAGCAGTACACGTAGTGAGGATTCCGCCTTTTGTACCGCAACCGACGGCCTCGAGCGTGCAAAAACGACACTTACCGGAAGCCATTCCTTCTACCGGGCATCCTGAAAAGGTGTGAAGACCACCCACCATTCTCCCGACTAACTCGACCACCATTGAGACGCCTCAAGAAAGCCATTCCGACCACAACTTACTCACAATGCATCTGTTTCCTGCTGTCTGCTTGCATCATTCCCACAAAATAATATACATTGAATTGTTCCTTCAGCCACGTGGTGTCGCTTCCTCCAATCACCTTCGCTGGCACCGCCGATGGACTTGTTACATTATGAAGCAAAATCCGAGTTATTTACTCCCCCCTAATGTCATGCAATAATGTGAAAAGTAAGTTATTCACTGTATACTATTGGAGATAAACACAGTCGAGCCCCTAAGAGCGAGAGTGGGCTCACTCCATTTCGTTGTTTAGCAGGAGAGTGATTTGAAATTTTATGGCTGCAAACAAATCTGAGGGATTGATATTTTGGTAATTCACAAGGCAATAATTACTTCTTCAGGATACTTGTTTTTACCAAAATTGTAGTTTTCGTCAGATTTGGGTATGTTTCCAAATATAATGATTTTGGAATTGGATCGTATTTGATATTCATCCTCGATCATGTTGTTTGCACTTTTATTCATCAACGGAGGTACTGTCATCCTCTTTTATGTAGTAGGTTCGAAAAGAAGCAAACTTGTATTCGAAAAAAATGTGCAATACTGGTCCAAGTGCAAACAGTCAGCAAATCTGTCAATATTTCATGAAAAATTATATAATAGCATTCCCTCTATGTCAAAATTGGAGCTCAACTTTGATTACTTCTCAGTGGCTCAATACTGTTGGTTTTGACAAAGGATATTAGGGCCACAGCGATAAGAGGAAAATAATCCTAGAATTATGACAATGAAGTCAAAATGGCACAAGAACAATCATAGTTTCTTAAGAATTGTTTCAAAATTTTAGAAGACTATATTTGTTATGTGAAATGTTATAAAAATAACGTCATAATATTATGAGAAAAAGTCTGAATTTTACCAGTCCTAATTTTATCAGATAAAAAGTGTGAATATTACAGAGAATATTAGCTTATTTGAAAAAAAGGAAAGTCAAAATATTTTGAGATGTTTTTATTTTTACGAGGATACAGTCGGAATATTACAATGATATAGCAATAAAGATATTGTATTACGAGAAAAAATATGATGTATTGAGAAAATAAATTTGTAAGATTAAGAGAAAACAAGCAAAATTTATGACCATAAAATCATAATAACATGAGAAAGAGTCCACATTTTACAAGAGTAAAGTTTTCATTTTCATATGTGACGGAAATAAGACCTAATTTTGCTAGAATCACATTTTTATATTCTGAGACAAAAGCCATAAATCTGCAAGAATATAGTTGTATTATTTTGGAAAAAGTAAGATTTAGTCAATTCAATACAAATAAAATCAGAATTAGCAACATAAAGTCAAAATATGAAGAGAAAAATGTCTTCATTTTAGTAGAATACACTTGTAATATTTTTAGAAATAAAAGTTAGTAGTTAGTAATTCTACAAGGATAACAGTGTAATATTGCAAGACAAAAAAAAAGACAATTTCTGAGAAAGAAAACCTTAATTTTACAACCAGTTGTAATATTTTGGGCAAAATATTCTTAGTTTTTACAAGAAGAAAATGTTTTATCTGAATAAAGACAACATTTTATCAGCGAAAAATACACAATTCCACAAGAAATGTTTGTATTATATGAGTAAAGGCGTAATAAAAGATTTTTAAAAAATCACTTATTTTACAAAAATTGGTATTATCATTAGCCTAATAGGATAATTGCAGAAGTCATCTTAACTTACTGTCATCAAATCAATACAAATTACCAATGTGCTTGCTGTCAAATTTGTTGGGAAAACGTTTATCACGAGGGACAGAAAACATAAAATTACAAGAAAAAAGCAATCATTTTTACAGTTCAGGAATTAAAGACCTGAATATTATTTGGGGAATGTTTTAATCATAAAAAAAAATACATTTAAAAAACAAACAAACATAATAGGCATCATTTCACGAGGGTAAAAAATTGACAACCAAATAGGTAATTTTAACGTTATTGGTAACATTACAACTAATATTACAACTTTATTTCTCGGACAAATTCCGATTTACTCTATCATTTCTTTTTTTTTTTTTTTTTTTTTTTTTTTTTTCTCCCCAGTGTGGCCCTGATACTCCTCCTTAGTTTTTAAAAACTTCCCTGTTAATATGACTTCTACAGAAGGAAGTCCTGTGACATTGCATTTTTGACCCTTTAGGGCAACCGTAATTGGCCATTTTGACAAATTCAAAGTCTTAAGGAAGTCGTAAGCTGGCACTTGTACATGCATCCAATCAATTCGCCATGAAATAAGTTTTCTTCTCTGCATCGCAACGACCGACTGTTTGTCGCATAGCGCATCTGACGGTCCATTCGTATACATGGATCACTTAAACACCGTTCTCTCGCTCTCTCTCTCTCTCTCTCTCTCTCTCTCTCTCTCTCCCCCCCCCCCCCCCCCGCCCCTCTGGATGACCTTTCAAGACAAATACAACACACAACATCAACCTCACATTCACACGGGACCGCTCGGATCCCCACCTTACCACATCCCACCCCTTGGTATCCCCCTTGGTACCGTCTCAGTCCCAGTGGCGCTTTACGAGCCTCGTTGATGGGCCACTTGCAGCTGACAAATCACTTTGGACTTGTTACACTGCTGTGCAAACACGGGAGTGTTTGTGTGTGTGCGTACGTGCGTGTGTTGTTATGTATGGGGCTGTGACCTCCTTGTGCTCATGAATATTTATTATGATTAAATTAATTATTGTTACAATCATTTCCTCCCCCCCCCCCCCCCCGTGTACATATTTGTTAATACAACAACAAAAAGAAGGATGAGAAAATGAGGAATAACGTGCGTCATGTGCAGAATGCTTGGTTGAGAGCTGAATAAAAAGTAAGAGCCTCAGTCTCCGTAATAAATGTGTTCGTTAGACTGAATGGTGCAGACGGCCACAATAATAATAAAAGTTATTTTAATCCGTCTCTGACAGTGAGCATTATGTGTAGTACCGCAAAGAGTCGTCTAGATGTCACCAGTGTGCACTATGATGTCATGTTTTCCGATTGTTGGTGTTTTTTTTTTTTTTTTTTAATCACCCCCCCCCCCCCCCCCCCCAAGCGCAGTATTTTGAATCTGTCCCATTGCCATTAGTTAGCATAAAACCCATGCAGGAATATGAAGGACTCTTGTTTACATGTTAATATGAATGATACAAAATATGACTAACACTAACTCAGGCTTTAAATACTACTTTGAAACCGGAACCCAGGCTTTAAACTGTAACACAAATTTGAACTCCTAACCCCAGTGTGAAAGCTCAATTTGAAAGCCTAACCCAGGTTTTGAACCCTTACTTCAAAACCCTAACCAAAGTTTTAAACACCAACACCAGTTTGAAATCCAATTTGGAACCCTAAACCAGGTTTAAAACCCTAATTTGAAGACCTCGTTTGAAACTCGAACACCATTTTGAAACCCTAATCCCAATTTGAAACCTTCATCGTGGTTTGGAACCCTAACGCCAATTCGAAGGCAAACCCTAACCCTAATTTGAAACCCTAACCAAGGCTTGAAACCCTAATCCTGTCTGAAAATTTAAAATTTAAATTTTAATTTGAAACTCTCAACCCAGTTTGAAACCTTAATTTGAAACTCTCTCACTTGAAACCCTAACCTTAATTGGAATCCTTGCAATTCTCATTGAAAAGCCTTGACGCCCTAATTTAAACCTTCGACCCATCTCAAAAGCCTCATTTGAAACCTGCGTGACGGTATAGGCTCACCACCAAGTGCCACATGTCCTGCGACCACCAATCAAACGTCCTTCTGGACACCAGCCAGTTGCCTAGCAACTTGCTCACTGCCATGGCGACGCCAGCAAAGGCAAAGACACAAAAAGGGCAAAAAAAAAGAGAGAGCGAGGGATGATTGAGCCTGCCTGGAAATGGAAAAGAAGAGAAAGGCCACCACACACACACACACACACACACGCACACGCACGCACAAACACACAGCCAAAATGTCCACGCAAAGACGAAAGTGAGCACAATGAAGGCGACATGTCAAACCTGGCAGGATTCCCCAATTTGACACGTTTGAAAACCTCATCCTTATTTTCAAATCCTGATTTGATGCCCTAACCCTTGCTCGAAACCCTAACTCTGGTTTAAAACCCCAATTTGAAACCCAAATCTACATTTGAAACCCTGGCTTGAAACCTACTCTAATTTTAAAGCCCTAGCCCTGTTTTAGACCCTATTTGAAATCCTAACCCTTTCTTGAAACCCTAATTTGAAACACTGACTTGAGACAGGCGTGTTGTTTGTCTTGCTTGCTTTTTGAATCCCCGTCAGGGGCTGAGTCGTATTTTCAAGTAAGGATGAGAAAAGCTTCTGACCCGCTTGCCTGACGGCCGGGTTTTTGGCCAGGGTTAGGGTTTCGAATTAGGGTTTCAAGCTAGGGCTGGAAAACGCCGTTGGGCTTTCAAACAAAGGTTGTGGTTTTGAATTAGGGTTTCAAGAGAGCGGTTAGCGTTCTTAAATTAGGTTTAAGGTTTCAAGTTAGTTTTAAAAGAAGGAAGTCATAATTAAGTAAATACAAAAAAAATCCATGGAAACAGTTATTACATAAAATAAAACTAATGTTACGAAAAAGTCCGATTTATGAGGGGAAAAAAACGTATAATTGACAAGAGTAAAGTTGTAATATTTATACCATTTTTTTTAAATTGTATTTTACAAGAGTAAGGTCAGCATATTTCAAGAAAAAAGGAATAATTTCATAAGAATTATTTATTTTGATGTAACTGCTGTTGTAAATCTACAAGCAAAGAAAATATGTAGAGTTATACTTAAAAAATGATCATGAAATATTACTGTCTCATTGAATATTTGTTTAGACAAAACATTTATGGTCAAGTTAGAAGGTTTTTCCTGTAAAATGACATTTCATTCTCACAGTAATGTAATTGGTGTCTTCTTAGCGTGGGCCTAATTACAATTTGGAAAACAAACTTTTCCCATAATGCACCTGGAGGATGACAATGCCCTTCAATTGATCAAGTGGAATTTACGTCAAATAGTCTGTTAGGTAATTGCAGGTCAGTTTACGAGTGGGTCGAGATACATGTACATTGTGCGTTTTTCAGTGCATTTAAACACAAACACAATGTGACTCCTCTTTGTTTGCAACTTTATTCTTATCGTGGACCAATCAGCAGTAGTGCAAGCGGGACACGGAAAAAGCAAGCCTCTGAGCTGTGCGAGGCGAGCTCTGTCCTCCAGAGACTCAAAACAACGTCATCGCCTTCAAGTCAAAGCCAACAGGAGAGAGGTCCAAGCCTGAAGCTCCTCACAGTTCTCCTCTCGTCCCGTTTTAGAACATCGAGAAAAACGGGTCAAGCTCTGCGTCCCTTTTAAAGGAAAACAGCCCACAAATCCAAAACACAGTCACAAAGCAGCTCTTTTCTAATCTGTTTTCAAAATAAAGCTTTTCACAACCAGTTGTTTTTTGGGGGGTGGGGGAGGACATTTGTATATTCACAAAAATTTACAAACATTTGTGTACCTCAAATGACATCAGGAAAACAAAAACAGCAGCAACAGCAACCATCTTTTTGTTGTGCTTTTAAAAGTTGTTTTTGGTAATCAAATATTCAGAGAAAAAAAAAGTAGCAGAAGTACTAGGCCATGACAGGGTAGACAACCTTCAGCCCGTGGGCCGTATATTGATCGGTGTACTTCGATCCAATTCCCAAAACAAATACAACTTCAGATGAAGTCCCGTAAAAACATTTAACCCACAATTCCTATCATATATAATCATAATCCTTTAGTGTGGCCGTGTAACAAGGTTCATACTGTCTTTCTTAGAAGTACACTATTTAGCCACTGAGAACTGGAGTGGGATTCATATGAGGGAATGTGTTTTTGGGAAAAAACTCTTTCATGAAATATTGATTGACAAAGGCAACAGTAGTTTGCTCAAAACATGACTGGTAACCTTTCCACGCTGTTGTATATAAACAAATACAAAATAAAAAACTAATTCATATATTTGAGCAACTGAGAACCAAAGTGGGCTAACTCCATTATTTGTCATTTTTAAGTTAAGTGCAGAAATTGATGAAGAAAAGCCGTATCGTTCTGATATGTACTGGTCCAACTCAAGATTTAGATCCATTTTTGACGGTCCATTATTGCACTCAGGATTCATCGGTGCAACACTCGGCCAACATCCCGGAAGGTGACGTTCAGAGATTGATAGAAGACTCGGAAAATAAGTAGTGCTTGAGCTTGGGTGCCAGGTGGCTGCATGTTCATATAAGTGAATGTTAGTCATCATCTTTAAGACAATATTGATGAATTGAACAGACGTTCGGACTTAGACCACTATTGCACTTAACTTTTTTTTCCTAATCCTAGTTTGTTTCTATTCTTGGTGATACTGACTGGTATGGAGCGCACCAAACTGAAGATGATGACAGTTGTGGGTAAAAGTGCAACACAAAAGCATAAAATTAGCAAAACGCCAAAATCTGAGGGAAAACCCAATTTCTGGAAAAGTATCAAGAAGAAGTAACCATTGTCGCATAATTCGCCGAGATATAAATCACCAAGCTTTGTATTGCAGCCATAAAACTTGACAACATTGTAGTTCGCCCGTTCTAGTTCTCAGTGGCTCATATTGAGTCTGGCGCTCGGTGGACTTTCCAACAGGTGAACTGGCGCCTTGCGAGGGAACATCCCAGGACGCTGGATGGCAAAAACAAACACGGTAGGTAGAGCTGCGTCGCTACGGGAGCGAGGAAAGTCAAGCGAGGCCACCATGTTTTTGTTTTGTTTGTGCAGCAACACTGGGCTCCTTCGAGTGACCGGTTTCATGTTTTGGACAGGAAATTGCTCATTCAGTGGCTAAATTGGTTGAATCGGAATTAAGGCAAATATGCACTCACTGGACACAACATTAGGCACACCTGCACTTATCATTTGATTACATTTCATGCAATTAAATTAGTTTAGAACTTTGTAGAACTCTAATTGTCATACATTAAATTAAATGATATTAGTTTAGAACTGTATGAATAAAAAAAAATGCAATTGCCTTACATTTCATAAAATGTACATATTTAAACGTCAAATCAATAAAATAAAACCAATTACATTTAATTGTAGGAAATTAGTACAGTGATTCTAATAAATAAAATAAAATGCAATTGCATTACATTTGATTAAATGAAATTAATTTAGAACTTTGAAAAAATAAAATAAAATGTTGCATTACATTGAATACATTTTAGAAATTGGTATGACATTTTAGAAATAAATATATAATAATGTAATAAACTAAACCAATTAGAAGTTGGTTTGAATAAAATATAAAATACAAAACAACACAAAATGTAACACATTTTGTAACACAACACATTTCCTTTTATTAAAGGCAATTAGTTTAGAACTTGAAATAAATACATTTAAATATGCTCGTATTTGATTACATTAAATGAAATTAATTTAGAACAAAATAAAACGCATTAAAATTGCATTACATTTGATTTAATTATTATTTTACAATGTAAATGCAATAAAATGAAAAATGTAATACCTATATGCAGATTAAAATAGTATAGAATTGGTCAAATCAAATTATAATTCCTTGGAAAGAAATGGAAACGACAGCGTACATCAAATAAAAACAAAAATAAAATAAACATTGTGAAATGGATATCTAACCGACAGTGTCAATCAAAACAGAGCATCATTTTCTTAATAAGAGCAGAATTTATGACACAGCTGTTATATTGGATATCATTAGATGGCAAGGGTGTACCTAATGTTGTGTCCAGTGAGCATATATATCACAGTACGACTGTTGCTGAGATTAAATTAGTGGTCGTCCTTCATGTTCTACAATTCAAATCATGATGTACTTGCAAACAAATGTGTTTTTTAGTTTGCAATCAAAGAAGTATTATTCGGTTAGGATCTTTGAAATTGGATTCGGACAAGATCGGATTCGGACCAAAGACGTGTTTCCTCAATGGCATTTTGATGAACGCCGGAGTTGTTTTTATGGCTAACCAAATCCTGTACTTTTGCTAGTACAGTAGTGTGGTTTTCGGTTGCCTCCATCATGGCCAAATCATTCATAATTATTCACACTGTTCAAACTACTACTGTTGCACCGTGGGCATTGTTCGTTTCCTAAAAAGAAAAAAGAAACTATTTCTTAAAAATAAAAGATTTGAAGCTTTATACATTTTTATTCTATAGTATACATTAATTTGTTTATTAGAGAATCTTCATTTTTTGGGGGGGAAATTGACTGCCAACAGTTCATTCTAAATGGAAATCTACAAAAAATAAGCACTTTTATTGTTCGCATTTTGTTCCTTTACTGTACCAACTGCGATTTTTGGCATACTGTAACGCTGCTAACTGTCACTGTATTTCACGCAGTAAGAAATGAACCCGAAAGATTCTTAAAGGGGCCACTGCACGGACAAACTCCAACCAGTAATTAAATTCCCCTGTTTCTTATGTAAACTGGAACAACGCAAAGGTGTAATGTTCTAACTGAGGTACACACATACTAACAATCTGGCCCATCTAGATCATTTTTTTCTCCCCTTCTGTTGAAAGTCAGCAAAGGCCCGATTACCGGATGCCTCTAAAAGACTATCTTGAGCGATTATCCTGCGTTATGTTGTGTTGTGTGTTTTCAGAGCCACTTCTCCTATCTGCTGGGAAAACAATCCAGGACGACAATCGTAACGTGTACATTATTTACGACGGCAAAACCTTACGTGAGTTGTGTGCTGTGTATCGAGTAAAATCATCTCATCGAGTAAACCACACACTCGGGGTCGAACAAACAGATCTTTTAAAGTCGCCGTAATATGACGCAAGTCACGTCAACGTCTATTAGTCACAGATATTCCTTCAGTACCGCACTATGACTAACACAAATCACGGACAGAAGGAGAGAATGCGTTGCAATAATCTATATTCATCGTCAACGGACAGTTTACACACCGTATTTACGCAGGACAATCCTCGTTGGAACACAAGAAAATCAACATTGACCGAAAACAATCGAAATAAATCCTCTTGCTCGGTGTGTTTGCTGTGGGACAGCCAGGTTACGCTTGTACAATTTGGCCGAACGGGACAAACCCGTCCTTGTTGTGGTCCTACCACAAGAGTGGGTTCTGCACGGTGGGAATTTGCGGCGTATGCAAATAATCACAGACGTCTTCGTGTACGGTGGAATCAAATTTCCCACTCTTTCCACTTTGATCGTGCCGATCGAAAAGTTGTTCAAAATCCCGCTGGAGCCTGGCCCACCCCCCCCCCCGCTTCTGTGGTTTGCCCTAACTTACCAAAGCTGCGGAACACAATATAAATTGATAAGCTGAGGAATTCATTTCAATTAGCGCACTCATCTGTTGTTGAAAGCAGCTCCGGCTCCTCCTCAAAACATGATAGGCGACGAGTCGACATCTAGCGCTGGGTGTCATTGAGGAGTAGTAAAGTCAACAAGTCGACTAGTCTTTACAAAGCCTACCACATACAGTAAGAGCAATAAGAACACAAGATGTAAAAAATCGGTATCAGTGTTAGGGTTTGAACGCTTAAGATTTGTTGTACAACGTGATGAAAGTCAAGTTGAAGTCAATTAATTGTTGATATTTTTTTCAGCACAGTACCCAACCTTTTTTTTTTTTTTTTTGTTTTTGCACCCCAGGCCAGTTTCACATAAAGACATAGGCTCCCCCCCCCCCAAAATCAAGCCTTTCTCTGGTTTGTTGTTTCTCTTTGTCTTGTGCTTTTATTGGATTTTAGGAGAGACTTGTACATTTTGCAAGTGACCTTGCCACCAGTCCCTATTTTTGTGAAAGAATTCCACACGCTTGTAGCATCATCGGCCGTATGCCGTAGTATAAGTGTTACCGCACGTTACGCGATGTCGATGTTGTTGTATCCTACAACTTCAATGAAGAATAAAGTTCTCGTTAGCACACAGTTGTTGTCTGTGCGTTATCGGATGTAATATATTGGCGATGAAATTTGAGTTTCACTTAGCGCCGCTGACCTCGTTCCTCGCCGCCAGTCCAAGTCCTCTATCAATTGCTCGACTGGAAACCAATAAACGTGATCAGCGTTGACTTCGTGACTTCAAGCTTTAAATGTCGATGCGCAGTAGACGAGCTGACTAATCGGTTTAACCCCTAATGCGTGTGCCCCGCTTTAGCCATCGTGAATGCTCAACTGAACTGAACTGTGTGCACGTAAGCGTTTGGGATGCTGTCAAGCTGCAGAGTTGTTCCGATAAGAGCGGCTCGGACAGCTCACTGTGGGTGTGGGAGTGAGGGCTCAGGCTCGGGGGGGGGGGATTTTTTGACAACAAATTCAAGACATAACATAAGCGAACCTGCTAGAACCAATGCTACGGACACCTTCAGTATAGAACAGGGGTGGGCAAAAGTTTGCACTCCAGGGCCAAATTTGACTGTTAAATAATTCATTAACCAATTATTTAGCAATATAGACCATGAAATAGTTACATCTAGATGTAAAATCGTATCTTATTCGCCGCATATGCACTTTCGGTGCATTTGTCTTGAAATATATGAATCAATCGACCAATTATTTCATGAGTTAACCGAATACAAAAATAAATAAAATATCAATAAACACATTTTAATGAACCACTTTAAGGGATTGATTTAAAAAAAAAAGCTACCGGTAAATTAATGTAAGTATTACAGGACTCTTGATGTAAAATGCCAGTTAAAACGCTTTGCCCACCCCTGGTTTTGATGGACAATAAAAACAGATGACAAACACTCAAATTAGCCCTTAATTGAACAAAATAAAAGTCCAAGAAAGTGTGGTTAAAGGGCTTGAGAGAGCCCTCCAGGCGGGTTGCATGTACAATCAAATCGGACGATGATTTGGATATGTGTCGCACACCCCACTCAGAGCCAATCATGACCCTCCAAAAGGCCTCCGCACACACACTACCCAGATATTCTCCCCAGAGAGAAGGCAGAGAAAACAAAACGCTTTGACTAAATCCCGCAAACGTCCATTATTCACTAGTTTCTTTCGGGGGTTTCTAATACAGCAGTTTTCTTTGATTGATTTTTTTTCTTTTTTTTGTCAAGGAAAAAAGAGCCACAGCACCTGAGGGACAAACAGGCAGGAGGGTCGGGAAAAACAGGAAGTTCAAATCATCTCCCACAAGTGCTGTGGAGGGTCCTTGGAAGTATGGCGAGGATGGAGGACGGATGGTCGGGCGGGTCGGGCGAGTCGGCGCAAGATTCCAAAAGGGACGGCCGTGTGCGGGGCAGGTCAGCCGTGCGTCTCTTTGCCGAGCTCTCGTTCCCGCTGGCCGCTCTTGCTCATCTTCATCTCCGTCAGCTGGATGTAGCGCAGCACGTTGGTATCTGGGGTGGAGGGAACGCCATTGGGCGCATTTTAATGCTCAAAGTCACATTTGAAGGAACAGTGAGGACATATTGTGGGGTTTGGTTTTGCTCCAATGCTCCCACTACAGTTAGTAGCACAGTAACCCACGTTAATAATAAATAGTGCAGGGGTTGATTGATTAGTTAATAGATTGACTGATCCATCGATTTTGGTTTTCAAGAAAAATGCACCGGAAGCGCACATGTATATTCATATGCGGCAAAGGTTCTCCGTAACTTCCGCTAACAACCCAGGCTAAACTTAGCTCCACCCCCGATGTTAGATGTGAGTTTCTTCGTCGAAATGTATAACTTCGACATACTTCCTTGTTACCAATTACTACTTTCCTATTAGCCAGGACTTTGGTGCCATCGTGTGGCATCTTAGAGCATTATAGGAACAGTACAAAAACTTGATTAGGTGAATTTTGGAAAAGAGCATCGCACCTAGGTGGAGGTTCACAGGAAAACTGCGCCTTGAAAAAAAAAATCACTCCAATTAATGTTATAGCTCTTTAACACAACATGGTGAAACATTGCTAAGTTACAATGGTCAGTTATGTACTTATTCGACGCTACATTAAAAAAGGTCGTATAACTAAGTACTATTGCTTTAAATCACTCCAAACATAACTAAAACTAAACTATTAAACTTAATTATTATCATTCATTCATTGTCCCCAAAAATATTGAAAAAGGTATTGGAGTAATATAATCAAATGAAAAATATATTATAAATATTGACAATGTAATAATAATATATAGTATAGTAAAATTATAAACATAATTCCCAAAATAAAATAATGGAAATAACACATTATTTTGACCTGTAATATTGCATTAAATCACAGCAAATAATTACTAAATTAGGCTTAAAATGTATTCAGTCATTAGAGTAGTAAAAACAATATTACAATAAAAATACATAAATTATATAATATAATCGTATTAAAATAGGAAAAAATTATAAATATAACCCTAATTGAACAACACACATAACATAATTTTTTTTTTTTTTTATAGCAACACCATTTTCACAATGTAATTTAAGGTCAGTTATACCAAACTGTTGCTTTAAATCACTGCTAGATTATTAACTGATATGAATATTTATTCAATGTCAGCTGATGTCAAACTATTTGAATCTAAATTATACAAAAAAAGGAATTGACTCGACAGTTTACAGTATACTAATATAATAATAGCGATAGGATAAGCGGCTCAGAAAATGGATGGATGGATGGTGGCTATCTATTTTGTTTCTGTCTGGACTAGGTCTGCTGAACGTTATTGTAATATATTACAATAACCATAAATGGGATGAAGAACATATCCTGTGAGCAATTGAAGTACTACAGAAAACAGATTTTAGGACTGATGTATTAGGTCTGATGTCACACATGCTCACCTGCAGGCTCGCGGTTCTTGGCGTCTCGCAGGTAACGCAGGGCACATTCGTAGTCGCCCAGGTGGTAGAAGGCAATGCCGGCGCGGTACATGGCCTTGAAGTGGTCCCTCTGGTGATCCAGTACCTTGAGACAGTACTCCTTCACTCGCTCATAGTTGACCAGCTCGGATTGCAATAGACAAGCTGCCGACAGGGGGAGGAAAAACAAAACAAAACAAAACATGGCAGCGTTTGTTAGTGCTACAGCTAATTATTACAGTAAGAAAAGAAGTTGCACGCTTGCAGTAACAGGTTGGCCAATAAATAATCCATTTGGCTGGCATCTTTTTATAGAGTCACAGCAAAACAGCGCACACTCTACCTTCAGGGTGGCAGTGAGGTGAGTATAAATAGACAATAGTAATGTGTCACACGCCAGAAAAGACAAAAAAATCGCGTAAGCCCCCCAGGCAGGGGAACAATACCCTCTGCATTCAACGATTGAGCTTAACCTCGACAGTACACTGACGACTAGTGTACACAATTTTACAGGGACAATAATGCTCATTGTCAGACAGCTACATATTTTATCGTATGGCACTGCATCGTGTCCTGTCCTACTGTACCGTGTCATACAGTATTGCATCCAATCCTAACACATTGTACCAAACTGTATTGGATCGTATCACACCATATTTTACAGTATGTTGTGGTGTTGTATTCAGGGATGTGCACACATAGACCCCTTAGAGAAAAGTCCCCTTTCGCACGGAGCCCATTTTTTTTCTTTATTCATTAATACATATATATGACACCATCTCTGTCATCAATTGCACCCAAGTGTTTTGATGTCTGATGGGCATTTATTTGAGTCCTCAAGACACTTGTGCCCCTCACTGCTCTGTGGCGAACATACTCTATATATATGCTCCTGCTTTGCCCCTCAAGTCACAGTTTCGCGCTTTTAAAATACAATCACGTCGACCAATTATCATGCACACGTGTACTGTAGATGGCAAACTGAAGCAAAATCTTTTCAAGAAATCTGAATTTGTTTTGTAAAATGACTTAATAAAATGTCAGTCAATGTAAAATATGTTCCTGATGTAGTTGTTTTTTTTTTTGCATTAAAACAGAGGGAAAACTTCTTGTCATTTATTATTATATTGAGTATGGTCTTATTTTAGTTTGACATCAAATTATTGTAGGCTGTATGTGGCCCCTGAACTACAATGAGTTTGACATGCCTGCTTCTATAGTCTATGATATAAAGCAGCATACAGAAGAATGATTAATAAATAGAAATCATGTGCATCTTAGCTTACGTTAATGTATATGTAATGTGTCTATGTAATAGCGTATCGTACTGTATCGTAAAGTACTGTCTCGCACCCTTTCATATTTTTCCATACTGTATTGTATTGCATCACACCATATTGTACAATGTTTTCGTATTGTATCAGACTGTTGTAAAGTACTGTATTGTATCCTATCATATCATACGATATACCAATTCCAATGAAGTTGTGAAGTTGTGTAAAATTTAAATAGAAACAGAATACAATGATTCGCAAATTCTTTTCAACCTATCTTCAGTTGAAGACACGACACAGACAATATATTTAATGTTCAAACTGACAAATTGTTTTTCGCAAATATTTGCTCGTTTTGAATTTTGATGCCTGTTGCACAAAAGCTGGTAAAGGGGGCATGTTTACCCCTGTGTTACATCACTTTCCTTTCAACAACACTCAATAAGCTTTTGGGAACTGAGGACGCTAATCGTTGAAGTTTGTAGGTGGAATTCTTTCCCATTCTTGCTTGATGTACAGCTTCAGTCCGGGGTCTCCGTTGTCGTATTGTGCGCTTCATATTGCACCACACATTTTCAGGGGGAGACAGGTCTGGACTGCTTGTAGGCCGGTCTTGTACTTGGACTCTTTTACTACGAAGCCACGTTGTTTTAACGTGCAGAATGTGGCTTGGCATCGTCTTGCTGAAATAAGCAGGCACATCCCTGAAAAAGACATTGCTTGGATGGCAGCGTATGTTTCTCCTGTATGTACCTTTCAGCATTAATGGTGCCTTCACAGATGTGCATGTTACCAATTCCATGGGCACCAACACAGCCCCATAACATCACATGCTGGCTTTTGGAGTTTGCGCTGATAACAATCCGGATTGTCCTTTTCCTCTTTGACCCGGAGGACACTACGTCCATGACTTCTAAAAACAAATTAAAATGTGTACTCGTCAGACCACAGCGCACTTTTCCACATTGCATCAGTCTATCTCAGATGAGCTTGAGCCTAGAGAAGCCGGCAGCGTTTCTGGATGTTGTTCATATATGGCTTTTGTTTTAGATGGTAGAGTTTAAACTTGCATTTGTAGCAGTAGCGGTGAACTATGTTAACTGACAATGGTTTTCTGAAGCAATATCCTTTACACAATGATGCCGGTTTTTAATGCAATGCCGCCTGAGGGATCTCCAGATTCTCTCAATCTTTTGATGATATCATGGACCATGGAGGACGAAATCCCTAAATTCCATGCAATTGTATGTTGAGAAATGTTCTTTAAACTGTTGGACTATTTACTCACACAGTTGCAAAGCGGTGAACCTCACCCCATCCTAGCTCGTGAACAACCGAGCCTTGCGGGAATGCTCCTTTTATACCCAATCTTGACACTCACCTGTTTCCAATTAACCTGTTCACCTGTGGAATGTTCCAAACCGTTTTTTTGTGTGTGGCTGTGTTGTATCACACCGCACTGTACCATACATTATTATAACACATCTTTTTGATACCTTATGTTTCAGCATTGAAGCATATCATATCATACCTTATCATATTGCACAGTATTATACAGTATCATGCTCACCATTGCAATTTCCAATGAGAGAGCATTCTGATTTGGTCACCACTCAGTGCACCCAAAGTAACTTATTGAACTCTGTTTTTTTTTCCTACAAGCCAAAGTCAGCACCACTTGTTTTTTTTCCCGAGGTCTTCGAACTCACAAATGTAGCAGCAATTCACCGCAGCTTTCACATCAGCTAATTCCTGAAATAACTTCATTAGTATAGACACACGCGCGTGCGCACACACACGCGCGGCTTTTAGTCCACAGAAGGAAGGGTTTAAATGACTGCCGATGGCTCAGATATCTTATCACGCACACGCCGGTCCTCTGCTGATCGTAACCAATTGCGGTTTTTACTTTCAGCTCCCCCCTTGTTACTGCTCGCCCTTCCATCTCCCCACCCATCGCTCTATGTCCTAATCTTTTCGAAATGTCAAAATAGCTCCCTTCAATTTGCACTCCATCGTCCTCTTGTCTCACAGCTCTTTTTTTATCCCTCCTCTCATCCAGTCTTTCTCCTCTCTGTCTGCCCTTGACACCCAGACAGCTCTGTGAACAACATGAGTCAGGGACTATTAGCTGGGAGGTAGGTTGAGTCAGGGAGTGAGAGACAGAAGGGGGGCGTGCAATGGTGAGGGACAGGGCTGTAGTAAGAGGGTGGGGTGGTTGGTGGGATGCCGGCAGGCTCAGGAGCATGAGATGAGGTGAAACTCATGGGAGTCTATGAGGTGAGGTGGGGTGAGGAGGAGCAGTGTGTTAAAAGGCGTTATTGCTGCCCTACCTGTCATCCCCTGTCAGTGTAAAAGAGTGTGTGTGTGTGTGTGTGTGTGTGTGTGTGTGCATACAAAAAGCCAGTGTAACACAGGGTGAGTGAGGCCAAAGACCAAATGTTCTATCAAGTAAAGAGACGTCATTATGGGGCTTAGTCAGGCATTCGGTCATGTTTCTGTCTTTTATATACTTGTAGTTAAATACAACTGTACTGTACTTAGGCATGGATGCTTTCATGTCCCACTTAAGTACCACACTGAGAATCACTGCTATATAATATTTGATACATAAGCAGCAATGATTCCTAACTACTGTGCCACAGCACATTCGTATGCCGTGAGAGATCATCACACATGCCGTGGGAAATGATTCAATTTCACAAATTATTTTCTAAAAATAATGTAACTTGAATCATCTATGTATTTATATGCCAGTGACAGAAAATAAAATGAAATGCTCTTCCACTAGATGGCACTAGATGTGTCGTATCGTATTGTGCGGGATCGTACCGCATCATATCGTATGATACTAAGTAGTACACTATTGTACCATACACTATCATGCCATACTGTGTCTTATCCTGTGGTGTACTCCTGTATCATAGTGTATGATACTAAATCGTATAGTAGCAGACCGTACCTTAGCACATCGTGCCGTGCAGTGCTGTATAATATTTTTGGGCACTAAATTGTACCGTATCCTACCATACACTATTGAGTCGTACCGTGCATTGAAGTATATTACAATCATATTCTATCATATCACAATAGACATGATTGAACCATACCGTATCCTGCTTATGGTACCACCGTAGTGTATTGTATGCTATCCTATCATATTCTACTGTAACATGGCCTTCTGTATCATATACAGTAGTATTTTAGTGCATCTTACTGTGGTGCCTTATATTGTATAGTATGTTATTGTACTGTATTGTACTGTACTGTATCACAGGATATCATACAATATCTCATGTACCGTAGTATAATGTGTTGTATCGTATCACACCAAGCAGTTTTGTGCATTGTATCCCACCATATCATATTGTATTCCCTATCAATTAAGCCACTGAGAACTAGAGTGGGCTAACTCCCTTTTTGTCATGTTGCAGGAAAGTGATTTTAAGTTTTATGGCTGCAATAAAATCTCAGGGATTTATGTCTTGATGATTCACATGGCAATGATTACTTCTGGATACTTGTTCTACAGAAATTGGGGGTTTCCTCAGATTTTGGTGTTTTGCACAACAAAAATGGCTCAATTAGATTAATAAAATGATATTAATAATAATCATCCTTTTTGAGCCTCACTTTGTGCGATGTTTTTGTGGGAGGTGAAGCCTGGTTACATGGGTGTTGCCATCTTGGAACTTGGAGTTGGCCAGTGTTGCAGTGATGAATCAGGAAAAGTACTGAGTGCAATAATTGTGTGCCCCCTATATGTCAAAACTGGAACTAAACTTTTTATTGAGACCAAAATTTGAAAAGGGCCAGATGGAGAAAATGTCTTGAAACAAAGGTCCGGGTGATCACCGAGTGTCTATTAATTGTGGTATATCTTAAAGTAGCCTGATTAGTAGTCGACATCTGCTTGTAATCTATACCGCAGGCAAATCCAAAAGCCTTTTGGCATTTATTATTGTCAAGTAACACAGAACTTCTTCAGAACGGTCTTCTTCGTGTATTTTCATCAAATCTACGTACTAGCTACATGCATGCACCACACTGCCCCGTGGAGGCCAAAGCACACACAACATACAGTGTATAGAGTCGAAGCCATGTCAGCCTGTGACCATATGTCAAAGTAACATTTTGAAATGTGTTGAAAACTGACAAGAGTGTGATATTTGAGTGAAATGTCTGCCATGTTTTTGAACAAATGAATGAACGAATAAAACACATTTTCATCACAATTTGCAAGATGTGATGTATGGCATTGTCAAGTACTCAAATGTAAGTATTTCTGTTGCTCTGAAAACAAAGTAGAATCGGTGCAAGTCTAGTTTCCACAATGATAAAAAAAAAAAAAAAAAAAAAAAAAAACTCCTGGGTTTGTAACTTGATTCACAAATCTCAAAACAATCCTAACCCTTACATGCTGTTCATTTTCCATCCAATTATGGACTACAGATCTTTTGAACATGTATTAATAACCTGTTTGATACTAATAAAAAGATGATTAATCCTTAATCAATGTTTCTTAGAAAAGGGAAAGTGAATCTTTGCAGGTACTTGTTTCTTCAAGTGCAGATCATGGGCCTGTGTCAAGACACCCTCTGACCTCTGTATGACTTCTATTTCAACTATTTTAATTTTTGCATATTTTGGGTCACTGAAGAGACATCAAATTTCAGGCTGAAAGAATGACTTTTATTGACACTATTTTTATTGCTGTCAAATGTAAAAACTGGTCCAATTGAACCTGAACAATATGTAAGGGTTAAAAGTTCCACCCCACGCCCAAAAAAGGCATCCTGCATGTACAAGTGATGACTGGCCCGCCACACCCTATTGGCCCATTAGGCAGATGGATGGCATGCCAGGGGAAGTAGTGTTCTGAAATGCATTAAGGGTGTGATTATGACAGGACACTTGAAGCAGGTGGAGCACGGACAGCCACGCGCGCGCGCACACACAGCGGCCCATTAAAAACAGCAGAGCAACATCCCTGAAACTACACCCTGCGCCATACTAAGAGCCAGTGTGTCGGTGCATTAGTGGCTGTTTTATTACAAGTGTTATAACAAGCGGGCAGGCAAGAGTTGGGAACCTCGATCGTGCTTCTAAACGAACTGAACCACCGCTCGACTGGATCTCATCCTCCAAGAATCGGTCAACTTGTATACTGTGAATAAAAGCCACACCTCAAATAATATCTTCCTTTAAAGGCAAATCTTCCTGCCCCATTGAAATGAATGGAAATGTCGTTAATCTGTTCCATCACCACATTGTGCTCTTTCTGGTGTGTACACCTTGGCCCCCAGAGGGCAGTATAATGCAGACATACAGACAATCGAACAGGAGATTCACAACTGACTCAGTAAACTGCAGTAATATTAGTTATTATTTTTTTTACAGATGATAAATAATATATGCCTGAGTATTATTATATTGTCTATCCATGTGTTACTGCACTGTTTGTCTTCAGATATCCATTGCTTAAACAGCGATAACCACGACGGATGCTATATGTTAGCCAATATATGGAATTTTGTATTGTGTGTTCGCATTAAGCTACCAGACTCTCTTCTATGGCAACCCTTAAAATGGTTCTACACCTTCATTGGACTCCAACTGTGTTTGATTGTACTGATTGTACTTGATTGGGAAAGCCACCCACCTGTCTATATAAGGCGTTACAGCTCATAGTGCATGTCAGAGCAAATGAGAATCATGAGGTCAAAGGAACTGCCTGAAGAGCTCAGAGACAGAACTGTGGCAAGGCACAGATTTGGCCAAGGTTACAAAAAAATTCTACCCTCTTTCAGTTTTTCCTTTTTAATAAAGCTACAAAATATGGGGTGCTGTGTGTACATTAATGAGGGAAAAAAATGAACTTATATGATTTTAGCAAATGGTTTCAATATAACAAAGAGTGAACAATTTAAGGGGGTCTGAATACTTTCCGTACCCTGTGTATGTATATATAGACAGAACAACGTCTCGGAGAAGGTTCTACTCTATTTGGCCTTGTGTACATAAGCATGAGTGGATTAACTTCCACAGCAGCAGATCAATAACTGATGGCCACAGCCGTCATTACAAGGCAATGATTGAGAATGAAACATATAAATCCTTGTAGCCAACGAGGTGACGACCCTTTTGGCTTCTCCAATTGAGGCAATTCTTCCCGAAATAATGACGCGATGCATCAGATACGCGTTTGGCTTTGTGTTAATTATAAAAAAGCAGCATTTTATGGGGACGTTTGCGATGAAAGTGGACAACTCATGACATGTGAAGCTGCACAGAGACCGAGCGTCGCAGGCGAGGCAGGGAGGTTTGTCTTAATGAGGAACCTGATGTGAGCGCGGCGGCGGAACAGTGAGCCGAGGTTTAATGGGATGCCGCAACGCTGACTGGCGCAGACTAATAATTGTCATGCTCCTGGATTTAAAGGAGAGTGTAGGAAAATCTACTGAAACTGTAGGAAAAGAGGACAACTGTGTGAATGTACAGTAGTGTACAAAGTCTTCATTTGATTGGCTGTTTTAGCAAGGCTATAATGGGTTTATATAACTAGAACGTCACTCAGTAGCGCAGTGATTTCCAACCACTGTGCCAAGAAAGATCGTTTTTTAAAAAATTATTTTTATGTACTACAAATAATGTATCTTCGACTGATCATCGACAGCACAGGTGTCAAACTGGTGGACCGGGGGCCAAATCCGGCCCGCCACATCATTTGATGTGGCCCGCGAAAGCAAATCAAAATTGCTCATTGTGTTCTGGTGTAATACCATTGAGATATTTGCAAGTATTTCTTTTGTTACCAATCCCACTTTGAAAAGAAGTGTAATAGTTGAAAAACATGTTTTTATAGGCTTCTGATTTGAAAACTGGTTATTCATCAATGTGTTCCGTACACTGTATGTAATTACAGAATATGAGGTAATCTTTTATTTATATGGATTCACAGTCGTAGCGGCCCTCCGAGGGAAGTCATAACTACGATGTGGCCCGTGACAAAAATTAGTTTGACACCCCTGGCATCTGTGCCAGCGACCGAGAGTGACAGGCAGAACAATTAAATGCTCCTCCTCTCGATGGCAGAAGGTACAATTAACCTGTGTATCGACCTGTTGCCATTCATACAACAGAAAAATCAACTAAACAAGGCTAAAAGTCACACTGAGTAAGTTCATTTGTGAGTAGTTTTATTATTTCAGTTTAGTTTCCCTCCACTATCTCGCAGTTAATCTACCACAGTCCCACTCCATTGCAGATTTTCTTGTGTGAAACATACAGTGGATATAAAAAGTCTATTCTGTTCAAATGCCAGGTTTTGGGGATACATAAAATGAGACCAATATAAATCATTTTTAAAAAAATTCCACCAATCAAGGGACCTGTACAACACAAATGAAAAAAGAAAAAAAATTCGAGAAGGGGAATAAAGAACCAGTAATAAGAAACAACTGGGATAATGTGGTTGCAGAAGTGTGTACACCCTCTTAGAAATGGGATGTGGCTGTTTTCAGAGTTAACCAATCACATTTAAATTCTTGTTAAATGGGAGCAAGTACACATCTGCCACCATTTAAAGTGCCTCTGATTACCCACAAATACAGTTCAGATGTTCTAGTAAGCTTTTCCTGACATTTATTTGTTTGCTTTCTAGCAAAAGCATGATTTTTTTTTTGTGTGTGCTAACACTTACTACTATTTGGAACTGTTCATAATTCTCTCAATCTTGAAAAGGCCTCAGTTCCACCAGGAGACAAACAGCTCCAACGCATGATGCTGCCAACACCATACTTGTAATTGTGGCCAAAGAGGCCCACTTTCGTTTCGACATCTTGCAAAAACACGCTTGAAATGTCCCAAACACATCTAGTAAAATGTGTTATTGTCCGATGAAACCAAGGACTAAAAGTGAACACAATAAAGTGTGTTTTTCACATATTTCTATATTGTACTGTTTTTATTTTTTACTGTAACTACACAAAGATAAAAACAAAGAAAACACAACTTCATTCTGGGGCTGGAGCAAATTAATTTCCATTCATGTCAATGCAAAACATTGCTTTAGTCCACAGACACGGCGGTTAACTGAGGCATCTCGGAACAAAACAGATACGTAAACAGAGGTTCCACAGAAGAAATGACGGTGTCGTCTCAATTTACTCACAAATGTACTTACTCATTGTAAAACCTGGGCCTATTTAGTTGAGCCTAAAACTTCTGCAGTCTTGCAGAAGAGCATTTCACTGTTCTGCCAGTCAGTATACGTTGCTGGCATTGATAGATGAACAAAGATACATTATTTGAAGAATATAAAGATTTCAGCTCTTTTAAAGCATTCTAGAATCCTTTTTCTAAATCTTGTACTGTACGTTCTTTTAATAATTTGCGTAAACTGTCTTTTATTTCTGTACTTTGTTTTTAAATGTCTTTTACTCTTTGTTTTTAAATGCTTTTAAACGTACTTTTAATCATGTACATCTAGCACATTGAGTTACCTCGTGTATGAAATGCACTATATAAATAAAGCTGTCTTGCCTTGTCTATGTCTTCAGCATTGATGGTGCAGGAACCCCGCGGCTTTGCCTGCAGCATCATGTCGAGTCTTCACCGAGACTGGTTTTCATTAACACACAACTAAAAGCGTAGGAGCAATGAAACAAGCTGATAGAAGAGACAAAGTGGAGGAGGAATGAGGCAATGAGCTGAACTCAAACCATTAACAGAGGAGGGAAACGGAAAACACCATCTTTAACGCCAGATTACTTTTCCGCTTCCTGACGTTTTTAACTAATTTCCTCTCCGGACTCTTCTCGCAATCCGGCTCATTTTAAGACACACCTCAGCCCCGCTGATTAGTCGGTTGTCCATCACCTTGTAATTAGTTCTGCAGGAAGATATCGTGAAGAGAGAGCCATCACTCTCCCCCAGAGCACTCCTCATTTCCTCACAGATTCATTGCTGACCACTTCATGCTGGATTTGTTCACACTCCCCGCTCACCTACCAGGATGCAAATTTCCCGCCGTCATATTTACTTGAGTAAGAGCAAGAAAGTACTCACTGAAAAAACTACTCAAGTAAAGAGTATCTTGCCGGCACGGTGGGCGACTGGTTAGAGCGTCAGCCTCACAGTTCTGAGGACCGGGGGTTCAATCCCCGGCCCCGCCTGTGTGGAGTTTGCATGTTCTCCCCGTGCCTGCGTGGGTTTTCTCCAGGCACTCCGCATTCCTCCCACATCCCAAAAAACATGCATTAATTGGAGACGCTAAATTGCCCGTAGGTGTGACTGTGTGTGCGAATGGTTGTTTGTTTGTATGTGCCCTGCGATTGGCTGGCAACCAGTTCAGGGTGTACCCCGCCTCCTGCCCGATGACAGCTGGGATAGGCTCCAGTACGCCCGCGACCCTAGTGAGGAGAAGCGGCTCAGAAAATGGATGGATGGATGGATGAATCAAAACCCCCAAAATTGATTGAATTTAATAGAAATTGGAAGTTGCATTATAACTACTCTGACAAATACATCCATCCATCCATTCTCAACACCGCTAATCCTGTTCAGGGTCATGGGGTGCTGGAGCCTATCCCAGCTGACTTCAGGCGAAAGGCCGCCTACAGCCTGACCTGGTCGCCAGTCAGTCGCAGGACACACATCGACACTGACAACCACTGGTTCTCACATTCGCACCGTCACAGAATGGGAACTGAACCCGTGCTGCCTACACCGAAGTCAGGCGAATGCACCACTACACCATCAGTGACTCTGACAAACACAATTTATCCCCAAAAGTTACTTAATTAAATGCAAAGGAGTAAAAGTAGCTTGTTACTACCCACCTCTGCCCTCGGAGAATTTTATAGAGACTGAAATGGCTTCAGATGCGAAAAAGTTTCTCCGCCTCTGCTCTAACGAGTCCCGATCAAGCAAATAAAAGACAGCTTTCGAAATACTCAGAGGAATTTAGACTGTAGTAGGAAAAATCAGTGGGAATACAGTGGGGAATACTGAATGTTTTGTGTCTTGCTTAAATGGAACTAAAAGGGATTCCGTTTTGTGGAACAACAATAACATCAATACAATTGTGACAAATTAGCTCCGGAAGCAGACATTAAAAGTACATGGAATACTGTACATGGAAGTTATATGCAACTTCCTCTCCTGGCAGAAGTTAGGCCAAAAATAAACCAATAAATCTCGACTTCTCGTCCAACTTGGAGTCAGTTTGCCCCCTTCGACATTGTCCGCCACTCCCAAAATAGTTGCTGACTCGGGATTAATGCTCATCTCCTTAAATATTTATATGAGTGAGGAAGCCAGATCACAGATGATTCCTCTAATGCTCTGCTCCATTGTCGGTAATAGTTCAGGGTGGGGTTAATGCTGCTAAAGAGGATAAAGAGCAGGCTGCGCCTGGTCATTGTTTTCTTATTTAAACATGCTATATATCCTGTTTAGTGTCAGATTATTTTTTATTGTGAGTATAATCAGACACTCAAATAGCATTTAAGCGTGGTTTCATAAAGCATAAAAAAGGCTTTTTACTGCGGTCGTCTGTGCTCGAAGGAACCTTGTTGCTGCTCTTTGCTTGACTGGTCACCAAATGTCATTGGTGTACAATACACAGACTTTTTGGTCTTTTGTTCTGAGTGGCTATCTCCTCTGCTGATGTAATCTACCAAACACGGTGCTTGCTTCAGTTCTGGACGAATAAATACGAATTGGTAGTGACATTTTCATAGGGCATCAATCACAAAACTACATTCAAATGTACTGTCCTGTCCTGTCATCTACAGACACTACACACATTTTTGGCTTTTTAGTCTTTGTGGCTACTTCCTCTGCTGTTTTTAATGGGGAATCAAGCACAAAGATATATTCAAATGTCGTGCCCTGGTATGCCCTGTCAATTTTATTTAAAGACCCCTTTAAAAACTACCACAACTGAACCAAACTGTTGTACAAAAATAAAAACAGATGACATAAGAAAGACATACAAAATACCCCAAAAAAAGGGCAGAGTCTTGTCAAAGGATTAAAAATGTGTTTTAAGAGTGTTTTATTTTATTTTATTTTTTTTCAATGGACAGTGAAGGAGCTTGTATATTGTGCACCGGAAGGTCATTCCATAGTTTGGGGCCAACCACAGAAAAGTCCTATCCCCTCTTAGCTTCCGCTTAGACTTCGGTACCTCTAGGAGCAGCTGACCTGAGGCACCGGGCAGAAGCGTAGGGATGAAGCCGCTCACAGAGGTAAGGCGGGCCAAGATCATTGAGAGATTTGAAAACAAATATAATCTTAAAATGAACTCTAAGGTGCACCAGCAGCCAGTGAAACAGGTCAGAATAGGAGTTATGCGCTCCCTCTTATGTGTTCCAGTTGAGAGGAGAGCAGCAACTCCAACTGGAGATGTATGACGGAGGACTGCCTCCAGTCTTCTCTGCAAGGGTGTCTGCCCATGCATAGCCACTGCCATCAGACAACGGTAGCACTGCCTCACTCACTAAGCCTGTCCTGTCCTGTCCTGTCCTGTCCTACCAAATCTTACTTGGTCCAAGCTGCATCCCTCCTTCACAGGGTGTAACGCTGCCTTCCAGTCCACCTTTTTACACAGTGTTCCAAATTATTATGCAAATGATATTTTCCTCAATAGTTGATACAAATGACAGCATAATTTTCAAGTCATCAATTCAAATGATTCCACTCAACAGTTTCAAGACATTTGACAAGATTTAAAAAACTGAAAATACTAAAATAATCATTTATTGAATGGTTAGAGCGTCTGCCTCACAGTTCTGAGGACCAGGGCTCAATCCCCGGCCCCGCCTGTGTGGAGTTTGCATGTTCTCCCCGTGCCTGCGTGGGTTTTCTCCGGGCACTCCGGTTTCCTCCCACATCCCAAAAACATGCATGGTAGGTTAATTGACAACTCTAAATTGCCTGTAGGTGTGAATGTGTGTGCGAATGGTTGTTTGTTTGTATGTGCCCTGCGATTGGCTGGCAACCAGTTCGGGGTGTACCCCGCCTCCTGCCCGATGAGAGCTGGGATAGGCTCCAGCACGCCCCCGACCCGAGTGAGGAGAAGCGGCTCAGACAATGGATGGATGGATGGATGGATGAATTTTCAGCATTAGGAGGTCATATTTACTGAAATCAAAAGCTATTTCAATCAAAAACAAAAGTCAAGTTACATTTTGACTCCTTAATTGATAGCAGCTTCAAAATTCTTACATCCTTTAAACTTGTGAATTTTTGGAGAGTTTCTTCTTGAATTTCTTTGCAGGATGTCAGAACAGCCTACCGGCGCGGCCGTTTGGATGTCAATTGCCTCCCACCCTCAACGGTCTTTTGCTTGAGGATGCTCAACGTTCTCAATAGGGTTGAGGTTAGGTAAGGATGGGGGCCACAACATGAGTTTCTTTCCTTTTTTGTCTACAACAGTAAATGATGCAGAGGTATATAACATGCAGCATGAGATTGTCATGTAAGCCTGGATGGTCCAGATGGACGGAGTAGTGAATGGTTGGTATACGTTCACCATGTCCCAACAAGGCGGCGACATCAGCAAGGAGGTGGCGGACAGACAGAGTCATGTATTGGTCCAGAAACATGCCAGGGAGAGAGCTTGTCGGCTTCTTTATGGTCCCTGAAGGTGTGAAAATGACCTCTGAAAAGTATGTAGACTTTCTGACTGACTACGTTCTTTGATGGTACCAAAAGAAGAAATGTTCTTTCATTAGCAAAATCATCTTCAAGCATGACAAAGCCCTATTTCAAAGACATTGAAGCAAAAATACACAAGTTTAACATATGTAAGCATTGTGAACGCGGCACGGTGGCCGACTGGTTAGAGCGTCAGCCTCACAGTTCTGAGGACCCGGGTTCAATCCCCGGCCCCGACTGTGTGGAGTTTGCATGTTCTCCCCGTGCCTGCGTGGGTTTTCTCCGGGCACTCCGGTTTCCTCCCACATCCCAAAAACATGCATAAATTGGAGACTCTAAATTGCCCGTAGGTGTGACTGTGACTGCGAATGGTTGTCTGTTTGTATGTGCCCTGCGATTGGCTGGCAACCAGTTCAGGGTGTACCCCGCCTCCTGCCCGATGACAGCTGGGATAGGCTCCAGCACGCCCGCGACCCTAGTGAGGAGAAGCGGCTCAGAAAATGGATGGATGGATGGGAGAATTGTGAACCAAATAATTAGTCTGATGTTAAAATGACACATTGAAATAGCTTTTGATTTCAGTAAATATGACTGGTGTTGTATACAGTTGTTTTGAGGGGTTTTGTTCAAAAAACAGGTCAATTGTATTCTCTTGGTTAATGAATGGAAAATTATGCTGACTGTCATTTTTATCAGCTATTTAGGAAAATCAGAGAAAAATATCATTTGCATAATAATTTGGACGACAGTGTAGTGTTACCCTTTACATTGACGTTCACTGTTTGTGTTTGTTTTTAAGCATGAATGTGTTTTTATTATTGGAAGGCAATGGCGTGTGACTTTTCAGCCATTTATACAGTAAAACATGCAGGGCCGACCCAATTCCCACATGCTCCCCGATCTTGTCTGATCTCGGAAGCTCCGCAGGGTCAATGTGTTACAGCCTAATAAATTTAAGTGTGTTCAATGTATTTGTTGTGGGGTATAAGTAACTACAGTATATATAATTTTCGTAACGTGTCGGAAATCTATGTGGAAATTGTCGGTTCACTGCAGATAAAACCCAACGCTCATGTCATGTTAATGTTGTCATATACTGATGTTATGCTGTTATTTACCTCAGCTGTTTTTGTTTGCTGTTTTATCTTTTCTCTCCATCAGTCCACTCTCAAACCTCCTTCTTTTCAACTGCAATTTCAATATATATCCCATCACAAATGACAACAGATGGAGTATTATCAAAAGTACTCCATCTTAAAAAAAGAAGCATACAGATCTACCATCCTGCATGACTACACAGCCGAACAGGGCAAGTTAAAAAAATGAAAACTAATTAAAAAACGCACACTACTGTACTCTCTCTTATTATCTGAAGTAATTCTTAAACTCATTTCACGTCCCAAACAACAGCCCTTTGCTTCTCCCGACTGATGACTTCATCTTGTGATGTATTTATTTATTTATTCACCCTGCAGTAGCAATCATTTTCTCTATAAGGCTCTTGTTTCGAGGTCACGGAGTGCCCTCCGTTTTGACTTGCCCCTATCCCCTTTATCCTCCTCGTCTCTGAGGATAAGCCGATCATATTTAAGAGATCGGTCCAGTTTTGATCGCAGTCTCTTAATTTAGCTCCCCTTGCATCCTTGGCCGCTCGCCCCCTTGTCCCTTATCACCCTCCTCCGAATGTCGGCCTAATCTGTGGAGTGAATAGGAATAGACGAGAGAGCATGGCACAGTGTGACAAGTGTACAGTAGAGGGTGAGTGCCAGTCAAGGCCGAGCCATCTGCAGCCCTGGCCGGCACGCAGCGAGCTTGCCATCCTACTCTATGGCAGACGTATGCACACAGAAGGACACCAGACACACCTCCCTGACCATCCCCCCTTGAAGCATGCAGCAACCATTCCTGCTTATTATATAGCCTCAATTTCTTCTCTCTATTCCTCACTTCTTCTCATTTTATCTCGTGCAGCCCCCCCAGTGAGAATTGGCAGGAGATGAAAGGCAGGACTTTTGTGATGTTATTCTGCTGCTGCTGCATGCATGTATGCAAGCATGCAGCGGACTGTACCAGCGAGCAACCCGCTGTGTAGTGTTACAAGCGGTTGACGTTATTCCTCCAAAATGTTGTTATAATTGTTATAATCGCAGCTTCTCTTCTTTAATTGCTCTACGAAAAAGGATGTGGTCCAAACAGACGTCAATAACAGGGTGTTTAGAGTGAAATAATTACGATATTAAAGGTTCGATTAACAACCTTGAAGGATTGAAGTGCTAAAATTAGGATAACAATTGATGCTATGGAGGCATATAGAGAAGATGCTATAAAAAATGAGTCATTGGTAATCCTCCCTTTATTATTTAGGAATAGAAAAAGAAGAGAGCGCAGAAAATAAAACACTATACAGGAAACAGAGTTTTACTGTATATGGATTCCACTTCAACCTCCCCCCCCCCCCCCCATTAAGTGTCATTATCTTGAGAAACCATCTACACTGACATCATTGACTAGAATAAAATCCATCCATTCCATTTTCTATAACGCTTGTCTTCATTAGGGTCACGGGTGAGCTATCCCAGCTGACTTTTTGGTGAGAGGCCGGCTACACCGTGGCCTGGTCAGAGAATAACAGGGCATATATAGACAAACAACCATTCACACTCACATTCACACCTGAATAAAATTCATCCTTTTTCTATACTGCTTATGCTGTTTAGGGTCATGGGGATCTGAAGCCTATCCCAGCTGATTGGTGCAAACCCCACGCCACCTGCCCTGAAGTCAGGCAATTGTACCACTACAACATCAGTGACTCCTATAATAAAATCCTTACCTTTACAGTCATGTAAAACATCACAGGCATCAAGCATGATTTTCTTTTCAAATTGATTTATTTGGTATACTATTGGTACTAAAGAGGAAATGGTAAGGTAATAACCATAGAAATACACATGAAAATAGCATTGGACTTTGGACTTTGTAAAAACACAATGATATCATAATTAAATAGAATGTAAGGAATATCCATCCAACCATTTTCTGAGCCGCTTATCCTCACTGGGGTCGTGGGCGTGCTGGAGCCTATCCCAGCTATCATCGGGCAATAGGTGGGGTACACCCTGAACTGGCAGGGCCCATATAAACAAACAACCATTCGCACTCACATTCACACCTACGGGCAATTTAGAGTTGTCAATTAACCTACCATAGCATGTTTTTGGGATGTGGGAGGAGAAAACCCACCCAGGCACGGGGAGAACATGCAAACTATTTGCTATAAATATATATATATATATATATATATATATATATATATATATATATATATATATTGCTTTACTTCAATGGACATTGTGCTTCTCCTTGGCTACCAAGGCGGTATAATAAATAAATAAATAAATACATGCATACATGTAGAGAACATCGCAACTTGCAATCGTCCATTGTCAACCAATAACGAGACCGCCGTCGCTGGTGAGCTTGTGTTTTCAATTAACCACTCAGCAAAGAAAGAACATACACATGCAGCCATGACACTCATTCACTTTCTACTAACAATGAGCTAAACTTAGCTCCTCCCCAGATACATCTTTAAACAACAAAGATGTCCTACAGTGGAACCTCGATTTAATAGACTAATAGAGGGGAGGGGTTGTCCGTTAAATCAGATTGTCTGTTACATTGAAGCACTTTTTCCATGCATCCATTATCTGTACCGCTTATCCTCACTAACGTCGCGGTCGTGCTGGAGCCTATCCCAGTTGACTCTGGGCGAGAGACAAGGTACACCCTGAACTGATTGTGAAGCACTTTTTTCATGGCCTAAAAACTCCAATGGAGTACAAAATTATTGTTTTGCACTTATTTTCCGTGGCCTAAAAGCACCCAGTGCAGTACAAAATAAATATTTAAAAAGCTGCAATAGGTTTGAAACGTTTTAAAGTTTATCCAAACTTACTTCGCTGGTGCATGCGAGAGGTGCTTTTGAGTTCCAACTGGACACTATTTTCTGTCCGTTAAATTCAAAGTCCATTAAATCGGACTCCATCACATCAAGGTTCCACTTCCTTGACATCGATAACCTCTCACTGTAACATTTATTTATCAGCTAAATCCTTGTAGACCCCTTATAATGTCAAACCCATAACTTCATCACTGAAGTAGACGTGTCAACCCTTTAGTCCACCGTGCTATCCTCATAATAGTGGTGCCTTATTAAACTGCAACCACCTTCAATGGAAGACTGCTTTGACCAAATAATAATTGAACACTTGTGTGGAATTCATGGTTGACAATAGGGTCATAAGTGAGTTGGAGCTTATCCCAGCTGGCTTTTGGGTGAGAGGTACACCCTGGACTCGTCACCAGCCAATCAGAGTGTACATATAGACAAACAACAATTCACATTCACATTCACACCTTTTGACAATTTAGTGTCTTCAATTCTCCCAATATGCTTGCTTTTGGAACGCATGAGGAGAAACAGTGAGGCAGATGTGCTAAACACTTGCTCACCATGTTGCGTATGTAATATAACTATTATATTGTAAACGTGAGAGTTATTGATGGTGTAGTGGTACACTCGCCTGACTTTGGTGCGGGCAGCGTGGGTTCAGTTCCCACTCAGTGACGGTGTGAATGTGAGTGCGAATGGTTGTCCGTGTCTATATGTGCCCTGCGACTGACTGGCGACCAGTTCAGGGTGTAGTCCGCCTTTTGCCCGGAGTCAGCTGGGATAGGCTCCAGCGCTGCGCGACCCTAACCAGGATAAGCGGTGTTGAGAATGGGTGGACAGTAAAAGTGAATCAATTAATTGACTGTTCGTTCCCCCCCTTTAGGAAATGTACCATTGACTTCATTCCTCTATGAATGAAGGAGCAAATGAAGCTGTGATAGTAGCAACAGTGAGGCCAGGCTGTGAGCTGTATTACTATAACCAGAGGGAAAAGGCACAGTGGTGGTTGCCATGGTAAATATGCCCCCCTGTCGAGAGTGTGTGGCACTCCCTTCCCCCTCTCCCTCTACTCCTCTCTCTCTGTGCTGGATTTTCCTCTCCCACCACGCTGACCAATCCCCTTTCTCTACCTCCATTTGCATCATCTCTTTAAATCACCCCCCCCCCGTATTTCCTTCACACCACGGCGGCCTCTGTAAAGGCCGTAGACGCTGCGCAGAGGCTGGCGACCTTCAGTGCATCATGGAAGAAAAATGTTTGTAGTTCATCTGTCATGCATCACCCAAAATAGCCATGCTACGAAGATGTTATTGGCGTTATTCTTTAATTGGCTGGACGCTTTATTAGGTAAACCTGCCCCAATCTAATGTGAGGGCTTTTTCTTATGCAACATTTATTTTTTTAGGGATCAAACGAATGTTGATTATATATTATGAGCATTTGTGACACTTTAGGCTTTTTATAGCACAGTAAACCACCGCAATTTGTGGGGGACAGCTACTGAGCCATGCCGCGAATAGCAAAAAAAAACAAAACAAAAAAAAAAAAAAATAGTAATTGACGCTTCCCTTAAATTTTTTTATAATTGCCTATATCAAAAGTTTAAACCATAAATATACCACACACTAAGAACCCCACATGTTTTATGATAATTTCCCTTAAAAATGAATGGCTTATAGATTATTTGCTTTTGAGTAAGTGCACCAGAAGTGGCGGTGTACATGCACATGCGGAGAAGACGTCGCGGTAAATTCCAGGCACGTGCGCACATACTGAAGACCCAAAGTGGTGCTCAAGCACCTGCCCCTTTGCCCTGGATGAAAACAGTGGCCTTTTAGCAGCAAGCAGCCTTTTCGTTTCTTCATCCATCAATATTTAAAAATAAAAATTACCCTCTTAGTCATCAATTCCACCCCGTGTTTTGATATTTGAGAGGCATTTAATGAGCACTTGCTCCCCAAAAATGTATGTGCATGTGTCTGGTAACTTCCACTAACAATACATGTTGAACTTAGCTCCTCCAAATACAAAGATATTGGTCTGTTATAGTCAAGCTGTATAACTTCAAGTAACTTCATACGTTTGTTATTGTAGTTTCATAGCTGCAAGGTTTTCATTGAACCATTTGTTTATTGCTGTGGTTATCATTTGCATTATTAAGCCACATGAGACAGAGACGGACAATATATTAGGAACAACTCTCAGTATGATGCAGTAAGGTTCTACTACTGATTGTAATAAATAAGATCATCCATCCATTTTCTCTCACGACTGTCCTCATTAGGATAATAAAGTAAATTAAATAAATAGCTCTCTGACTAAACTCCATAACATACTTTATGTTTGTGAAGGCTGGATGTGTGATACAGCTCTTGGATTGAATCATGCAGGTGTACTTATTTCTGCGTCTGATAAGTGAATATCCTCTTTTGGGACTTTCGGACAATACCCCGTACCCAAATGTAATTCCTTTATTTTGTATTGTTATGCATTTGTGTGTATTTTGTTCTTTGCTTTGTATTATCTATTGTTAATATTTGACACTATACTGGCATCCAAGTGGATGACAGAGAATTTCATGTTTCCCTACTGCTGATATGAAAAACACATTGAATCTTCACTTTGAATCTCTGTAATATTGATATACTCCCGCAACTCTGTTCTGTTCAAATATTTGGTTTTCTATTATTTAGTAGGGCTCTGTGTGTTAGCGCTGTTCTGTGTGATTGTATCAATGAATAATTGATGTGCAGAAAGAAAATTATGGGCAAAACAAGTTCAGGTCAGATTACTGGAAGAACTGTTGTTGTTATTATCATAACCAGAAGCGAAGTGCACCTGCCTCCTAACAACTCTGCCTGCTTCTAATGCTCTTAAAGCAACAGTGATGCTGTTTTTTCCCCCATTATTAGATTCAGAGAAAAAAAGGCCACGTTGCTCTTTTTGTGTGAAGCTCCTTTAACCTTAAATAGATCATGATTGCACAGCCTTGCCTTTCGACATGCAACCTTACATCATCCATTTGATGAGCCACAACATACACCGTCACCATAGAGGCCTTGTGTGAAATATTACAACATATCATCATGGTGACCCTGCCTCAGTAATACATAAATACATAATTTGCTTATGGGAAAAGACCAGAAATACAATGAAAAATAGCATCGATAGCAAGAACTGACTTGCATGGGAGTCTGAAATGTGCTTGTTATTAGTTTGCTGGGAATGCTGAGTGGAGCCAAATGAGTTCAACCTTAATATTCTGCAATACTATGAAATAAGATGGGTGGGGAACCTGTGATTGCTTGTAAAACATATGGGTAGCCATGACATTAACTAGCCAGAAGATGAGCTGCACTGTGTTTGTTTACAGAGTAGGCGTGTCTCTCGGATCACTTTGCATTACAATCACGGCGATAAAAAGGTCGTTGACAAAAGTGCGTTCCGCCATTAGTAAGTACGGTACAAATTGTGAGTAGCTACGTCTGAATATAATTTTCATACTACTGAAAGTGTTTATTGAAGTGTTCACTTTCTTATGTTCTGGAGACAGTAAAAGTTGTAAAACCATAAATATTTACAGCGATAAAGTTCAAGTGTGAGGTCTAAAAAGACAGGTGTTACGACAACATTAGACAAGGGGAGGGGGTGGGACACACCTATTGGTCTCACGGTCAGACCAGTTCTTTTACAACCCCATTTCCAATGAAGTTGGGACGTTGTGTTAAACATAAATAAAAACAGAATACAATGATTTGCAAATCATGTTCAACCTATATTTAATTGAATACACCACAAAGACAAGATATTTATTGTTCAAACTGATAAACTTGATTGTTTTTAGCAAATAATCATTAACTTCGAATTTTATGGCTGCAACACGTTCCAAAAAGGTTGGGACAGGTGGCAAAAAAGACTGAGAAAGTTGAGGAATGGTCATCAAACACCTGTTTGGAACATCCCACAGGTGAACAGGCGAATTGGGTACAGGTGGCTGCCATGATTGGGTATAAAAGGAGCTTCCCTGAATTGCTCAGTCATTCACAAGCAAAGACTGATCGAGGCTCACCTCTTTGTGAACAAGTGCGTGAGAAAATAGTAAAACAGTTCAAGGACAATGTTCCTCAATTTACAATTCCAAGGAATTTAGGGATTTCAACGTCTACGGTCCATAATATCATCAAAAGGTTCAGAGAATCTGGAGAAATTACTGCATGTAAACGGCAAGGCCGAAAACCAACATTGAATGCCCGTGACCTTCGATCCCTCAGGCGACACTGCATCAAAAACCGACATCAATGTGTAAAGGATATCACCACATGGGCTCTGGAACACTTCAGAAAACCAATGTCAGTAAATACAGTTTGGCGCTACACCCGTAAGTGCAACTTGAAACTCTACTATGCAAAGCAAAAGCCATTTATCAACAACACCCAGAAACGACGCCGGCTTCTCTGGGCCCGAGCTCATCTAAGATAGACTGATGCAAAGTGGAAAAGTGTTCTGTGGGCTGACGAGTCCACATTTCAAATTGTTTTTGGAAATTGTGGACGTCGTGTCCTCCGGGCCAAAGAGGAAAAGAACCATCCGGACTGTTATGGACGCAAAGTTCAAAGGCCAGCATCTGTGATGGTATGAGGCTGTGTTAGTGGCAATGGCATGGGTAACTTACACATCTGTGAAGGCACCATTAATGCTGAAAGGTACATACAGATTTTGGAAAAACATATGCTGCCATTTTTTTCATGGACGCCCCTGCTTATTTCAGCAAGACAATGCCAAACCACATTATGCACGTGTTACAACAGCGTGGCTTCTTAGTAAAAGAGTGCGGGTACTAGACTGGCTTGCCTGCAGTCCAGACCTGTCTCCCATTGAAAACGTGTGGCGCATTATGAAGCGTAAAATACGACAACAAAAGACCCCGGACTGTTGAACAGCTGAAGCTGTACATCAAGCAAGAATTGGAAAGAATTCCACCTACAAAGCTTCAACAATTAGTGTCATCAGTTCCCAAACATTTATTGAATGTTGTTAAAAGAAAAGGTGATGTAACACAGTGGTAAACATGACCCTGTCCCAGCTTTTTTGGAATGTGTTGCAGCCATAAAATTTAAGTTAATGATTATTTGCTAAAAACAATCAAGTTTATCAGTTTGAACATTAAATATCTTGTCTTTGTAGTGTCTTCAATTAAATGTAGGTTGAACATACATACATACATTTTCTGAGCCGCTTCTCCTCACTAGGGTCACGGGCGTGCTGGAGCCTATCCCTGCTGTCATCGGGCAGGAGGCGGGGTACACCCTGAACTGGTTGCCAGCCAATCGCAGGGCACATAGAAACAAACAACCATTCGCACTCACAGTCACACCTACGGGCAATTTAGAGTCTCCAAATTATGCATGTTTTTGGGATGTGGGAGGAAACTCACGCAGGCACGGGGAGAACATGCAAACTCCACACAGTCGGGGCCGGGGATTGAACCCGGGTCCTCAGAACTGTGAGGCTGACGCTCTTACCAGTCGGCCACCGTGCCGCCTAGGTTGAACGTGATTTGCAAATCATTGTATTCTGTTTTTATTTATTTTATTTTTTTATTTTTTTTATTTTTTTAACACAACGTCCCAACTTCGTTGGAATTGGGGTTGTATTTTAATCCAGAGAATTAAATTAAAATGTAAATATTGTAAATGGACATACAGTATGTACTGTAACAAGTATTGTCAAACAAAGCGTGTAAAGCTTTCCTTCAACGAAGTGTACAGAACAAACATGGACGTAATGACTGTGTATCTAGTCAGAGTGAAAACAGCTCTGCTGATTCACGAAAGCCACAATCTCCGTCTCTCCCTCGAAAAAATGTTCTGTCTTATCACTGCGATACCAAATCGATCCCAATGATGAAACAACACTTTGTTCCTCCCACCTGTATACTGTTGCAGCCAAACACTGCACAGTAATTCACCATTTTTTGGCATTGACTATCAAATGTATCTATTCAAACGCTCAATAAGCACCAGAACAAAACAATGCATAGACCCCAGCATGTTGGCTGACATCATGCTCCACAGTTGTGTGATGTCATGGGAAACCACCTATCATAGTAAAAGCGTTGAGATGATTCACTTGTTACATAACAATCATCAAGAAGGATTTGAAGGAATATCTAGCTCAAGAAATCTGAGACTTTTCTCAAATTCACACTTTTTAGTTGATGACACATATTAATATGGATTTGCCTTGGGCCCCCAAATTACTAATTACACCCCTGGTCCATATATAATGTGGGAGGAAACCAGGGCACCCTGAGCAAACCCATGCAGGTGTGGGGAGAGCATGCGAACTCCACACGGGGAAGGCCGGATTTGAACCCGGGACCTCAGAACTGTGAGGCATACAGTCATGCACCGTGCTGTCATTTATAATATATATATATATATATATATATATATATATACATATATATATATATATATATATACATATACATATATATATATATATATATATATATATATATATATAAACTCCCCAAAATTTTAAGTTTAATGTTAACCCAGTGAACCGCGCATGGAGCGGGCAGTCGGCCGGGTGTGGTGCACTTGTGTCGAGTACCGACCTGTGAGGCTGTCGTAGCACTCAATCTCGGTGCTCTCCACGGCTCTCATCTGCTCCTCGGTGAGCTTGGCGGCGGCTCGTTGGTTCAGCAGGTTGACCTCAGAGCCGCCGGTCGTCCCTTCGGCGACGTGCACCCCTTTGAGCTGCAGCAGCGCCCGGTGGTATTTGCCGATTGCCTCGCGGAATTTCTTCTCCTTGTAGCAGCGGTGGCCCTCCGCCTTGAAGTCGACGGCTTTCTGGATCTTCGTCTCCATCTCCGTTTCCGCGGAGGAGCCGACTCGACACCCGCCGCCTCCTCCTTCTTCTCCTCCGCCCCCGCCGCCTCCTCCTCCTCCTCCTCCTCCGCCTCCTCCTCCACCACCACCACCGGCGACCGCCGCCAGACTCCGGCCGCCGGTCTCCGGGTAGCTTTTGACGCTCTTTATCGGGTGTTGCTTGGCTTCCATGCTGCCTAGTGAGCGGGGCTGGAGCGGACCATGGTGCTCGGAGGACCGGGGCAGCACGCTGTGCATAAAGGACGCGGTTCGGCTACTTCGGAACGGCGAGACGTAAACTACGACGCGCCTCGAGAAAATTAGCCGCGATACAAAAGTTGAACGAACGTCAATGGCTTATTTGGAACTAAATACGACGGCGAGAGGCGGCGACATTTTAGGAATTTCTAGCTGGGCTGTGAGTGGCGATGCTCGCGGTAACGTGTCGTAGCAACAACTGAGGCACGAGCAGTTTCAGCACCACAGCACGCGACCGCGTCGAGCGCAAAGCATTTTGGGAAACTGAGTCCTTATAGTTACCCAATTTACGAACCAAATTGAAATCCATACTGCGAATACGTACAGAAACTGTCATTCTAAAAATAAAAAGCCATTGCAAATAACCCTTTTTATTTTATGATACTTGTTTTTTTTAGTGAGGGACCTCTGCCTTAATGTATCTTAGAAAATATTTACTGTATTTTCACAAACCAAATTTAAACACTCAATTTATGTGTCAAGCAATTGTAGGCCTACAACACAGAGAGAGGCAGGAAAACCTTCTGCTTAAGGGCCACGCTTCATTTTGAAAAAAGAGAAGACAGGCCAGCAGATGGCTTTTGTAGATACGTTTAAGAAAAGTAAAGATGTCAACTATTTTGTACAATAAATGGATTTTTAATTGTATTGCCATGCACCTTATTCTGGACCTTCACATCACACTGTAATTATGATCTGTTTTATTTGTATTTAAAAAAAGACAGACTTGAATAGATGCTGTTTAATAGTTCTTACATTTTTTATTTTGTGAATAAATCGACATGCCCTGTGGTGTCGTCCTCACTACTGCACAGACTCCTGTAACAGCGAATTACCCTTGTGCAATAATAAAGTATCTATCTGTCTGTCTAAACATAACCAATTCTTTGATTTAAAAAAACTGTCCATCCATCCACCCACTTTCTGTACCGCTTATCCTCACGAGGGTGCGCTGGACCCTATCCCAGCTAACTCGAGGCGGATTACACCCTGTACTGGTCACCAGCCAATCGCAGGGCACATATAAACAAACAACCTTTCGCACTCACACCTCTAAGCAATTTAGAGTTTTCAATTAACCTATCATGTATGTTTTAGAGATGCGGGAGGAAACTCGAGTACCCGGAGAAAACCCACGCAGGCACGGGAGGCGAGGCTGGATTTGAACCCGGGCCTCAGAACTGTGAGGCAGATGTGCTAATCAGTCGGTTGCTGTGCCGCCTTAAAAAAATGAAATAAAATAAAATAAAAAGTTACATTTTACAGTTGATTTTACATTTTTATTATATTATTTACAAGTAATTGACTAAACAATTATTTAATGAGATAAAAATAATCAATTACGGGGAAAACGGCTCAATTAATTTAATAAATATTACACGACTCTTGGTATTTTGAATTCTCAATGGGCCAGATTAAAGAACAAAGTGGGCTGTATTTGGCCCACAGGCCATACGTTGCTTAGCACAACATGACACATTCAAATATATTTTAAGTAATTGATCGTCTGGAATAATAATTTTACAAAATATAAATTATGTCTAAATACAGGTAAACATCAAATGTCAGGGAGAGCACATTTTCTGTAACCTTCAGGCATAAAAGCTAAATTTTCATAACGCAATTCGCGTTTATTGCTCCACGGCGAGTTGTTAATTTTTGTGGCTTCTGCGCCAATACGAACAGAAAAGCGCTTTAACGTTGCGGCGATGTAGTTTGGCCAAATTTGTTTGCCGTACGACCTTATTACCGCATCAGATTGGGTCGGCACGACGAGTCGTGAGGCGTGACTGCAGCCTCAATCTCACGCGAAAAACAAACACATTGTAAAATAGGTTCATGTTGCCACCATTTCCCTTGATTAAATGACGAATATATGGCAAGGTGTATGCTCTAAAAATACAGCATTTATTTACAGCCACTGCCTCCCGCTCGTATTTTGTTCAATTCCTTTCAATACATCTACATTATAGCTCACGAGGTGAACTGAGGTTTCACTGCAGTTCACAAGTCCTGATGACTTCATCGCTGAGGGTTCAACCACCGCACGGGAGGCTTGCACGTGTCGAGAGCGACCTCTAGTGGACATGGAGTCAATCGCACACCGACTCACCGTATGACGTAAGGTTTTGACTTTGCAGGGCACCATGCAGTCTGCACAAATGTCAACATCATTTTGTGCTTCCTTTGTTCCACAATTACAGTCTACTAAGGTCAGTGAATCAATGTTGACAAACATAAACGTAAAATATTTGGGGTCTTTTGAGTGTGAGCAGGACGTTAAGTTAGTGAATAACACAATTCCACCTACAAAGCTTCAACAATTAGTGTCCTCAGTTCCCAAACGTTTATTGAATGTTGTTAAAAGAAAAGGTAATGTAACACAATGGTAAACATAAGCCTGTCCCAGCTTTTTTGGAACGTGTTGCAACCATAAAATTCTAAGTTAATGATTATTTGCTAAAAACAATAAAGTTTATCAGTTTGAACATAAAATCTTGTCTTTGTCGTGTATTCAATTAAATATAGGTTGAACATGATTTGCAAATCATTGTATTCTGTTTTTATTTGTGTTTAACACAATGTCCCAACTTCATTGGAATTGGGATTGTAGATTTATATTTTGGTTTTTCCAACGTAGAAAAATATGCAGCACAACATGTTCTGTGCAGTGTGAAATCAAGTCGAACAAATCTATACATTGCAATTTTATTTTATTTTTTTGTAATACTCAACAACTCACACTGGCTTTTGAGTGTGGTAGAAAAGTCCCCCAGGAGGTTCAGTGATATCAGAAACATTTCTACTTAGTACAGGAGCTGATGTTGCAGTGACAACAGGTTGAAATGTTTTCCTATGGCTTGACCTATATGTGACTCACTATAGGTTTTGACCACAGCGGCAAAATAAAGGGGTAAGATAGTTAACCTGTTCAGATTATGAATTAAAAATGTCTTTTGTAAATTGTCATGGTATGTTGAGGAGGACTTTAAAATACTGTAACAGGAGGTTTGGGTTGCATCATCCTTCAAAGGTAAATTACTAAAACTATACTAGCAGTTCAGTCTATGTCATGCTCATGCCTTAGGATCTTTTTTATATTCTTAAATATTAAAGTCTTAAAAATTATAAGATTGTAATATCTCTCCTCAAGCAATTAAACAGTGTGGTGGTAAAATGGGGAACATTAGGGTTTCAGTGGCAGCAAAATTAAAAATAACATTTAAAAACAGAAAATCTGGGTTTGTGTCAGTGTCCGTACAAGGAAAATGAAAAACCTGACACAATTTTTTAATCAATTTAGAGTCCTTGTTGCGATGTGAGTTACTTGTTTTTGCTGCCAAGCCTTTTAAAAACACTGACAGCCTTGCAGTCCATCTGGGCGCCTGCACAGTCCGCCGCTCCAGCGCCGACTCCTGTGCTGCTGCTGACTTTGCAGCTCGCCGTGCTTACTTTCTGCTTGGCCCTGGGCCGAGTGCTCGTCACTCTGTTGTCTTGCGTATCAGCAGGTGGGGGGGACACTGTAGAGGCGGCGGCGGCCTGGAGCTTACCCAGTCTCTGAAGCACGCTGAGTTTAGCCGGGGGGATACCATTGGAGGAAGAGGAAGGAGTAGGCGTGTCGGGCGTCAAATGTTTGAATTTGCCACCCAGGCGCCGCAGGGTGGTGGGGGCCGTTTTTTTGGGAGGCTCGCTCCTCAGGGGGGGCAGCAGCTTTTTGAGGACGCCGGCGTACTGGAGGACGGAGCCTTCGCCGTCGCTGTCTTCTTCCTGCCCGGTCACCGTCATCTTCCTCAGCTCCGCCCCCACTTCGCCTGCTCGGTCCAGACGGCTGAAGACGCCGGTGGGCTGGCAACACAAGGAGCATGGAAAGCAAATCAAGAAGTCATTCTCATACATTTGGCTGCTGCTGTTTTGCCATTGTCCTCAAAGAACTGTGGACACTCTGTTGCATGCATTCTCTCTTGCCATATTCATTCCTCCATCTGTCCACATCCTGATGTTATCAATCCATCTTGTTTTCCTTCTCCCTGGCCTCCTTTTTCTTTCAACTTCTATGGTCATCTGTAATAAGCTATGTGAACGTCGCTTCCAATGTTCACACATTATTGTGGAAATTTCTGTTTGTCTGAGTGAGATGATGAAATTAAAGCACAGTCCCCTCCAAAGGTATTGGAACGGCAAGGTCAATTACTTTGTTTTTGTTGTATACTGAAGACATTTGGGTCTCAGATCAAAAGATGAATATGAGACAAACAGCTTTGATTTCGTGGTATTTACGTCGAAATGTGTTAAAAAACTCAGGACGGAGCAGCTTTTGTTTGAACCCAGCCACCTTTCAAGTGAGCAAAAGTATTTGAACAGACATTATGAAATTAACTTAAAGTGAATAACATTTAATATTTGGTGACCCTAACCCTTACTTGCACTAACTGCATCAAGCCTGCGACCCATTGACTTCACCATACTGTTGCATTCTTCATTTGAAATGCTTTTCAAGGCCTTTACTGCAGCCTCTTTCAGTTCTTGTTTGTTTCTGGGGGGTCCTCTCTTCAGTCTCCTCTTCAGGATGTAAAATGCATGCTCTATTGGGTTAAGGTCCAGTGACTGACTTGGCCAGTCTAAGACCTTCCACTTTTTCTCCTTGATTAAGTCCTTTGTTGTGTTGGCAGTGTGTTTTGGGTCATTGTCTTGTTGCATGATGATGCTTCGCCCGATTAGTTTGGATGCATTTTTCTGTAAATTGTCAGACAAAATGCTTTTGTAGACTTCACAATTCATTCTGCTGCTACTACCATCATGAGTTACATCACCAATAAAAACTAGTGAGCCCGTTCCAGAAGCAGCCATGAAAGCCCAAGCCATGACATTACCTCCTCCATGCTACACAGATGAGCTGTGTGTTTTGGATCATAAGCAGATCCTTTCCTTCTCCTTAATGTCAATTGATAGAATTTTAGAGATGACCAGGTCTAAGGTGTGACCTTGAGTGTGGGTTGGACTATTAATATGTTGAGAGAGGTTAAATGTGTCTAGTATAGCAGAGAGTTCTTTAGATTTTTTTCCCCATGTTATTGTCATCATGAATGTTAAAGTCCCCTGTTATGACAAAATAGTTGTAGTCAGTACAAATAACTGACAGAGGAAAAATCCTCCATAAATGTTCGATTGTATCTTGGAGGCCTATAAATTATTACAACAATAACGTTTGGGTCACCTTTACCTAACTAACAGAGATATTCAAAGGAGCTAAAATCCCCCAGTATAATTTCTTTACACTGAAGTAATGACTTAAAAATAACAGCAATACCGCCTTTTTTCCCTATTCGACACTTGTTCATCAAATAAAAAGTTGTTGGTGTTGCCTCATTTTTGTGTATTCTTTGAATTACAGATTCTTCCAAAAGTTCAGACAACCTCTATGTCTATTAAGAAAAGGTACATAAGTGAGAGTACCGCCACTAAGTTTATGGAGACCATAGCTGTGCCACAAACTGAAAGCTGATACAGTTGATGAACTTTTGGATAATTTCACCTAGAAAAATGCTGGTGAAGCAGCATTTAGCTATTATGCTGCATGCAAATGGAATAAGTTGCCAACAGAAGTGACGTGTGAATGTTTTTAAGTCCAGGTTAAAAACTCTTCTTCATTCTCATGCTTTTTAGAGCATTTCCACTTTTAAATGATATGTCTTGCACTGTATGTTCTCTTAATCGTAATCCACTTTGTTTTAAACGTTTATAAACTGTTTTTTTTCTTTGTTTTTAAATGCTTTTAATCATGCAAAGCACATTGAGTTACCTTGTGTGTGAAATTCGCTATATAAAAATGTTTGCTTTGCTTTGCATACTTTGGCCTTTCCATCACTTTGGTAGAGGTTAATCTTGGTCTCATCAGTCCATAAAACTTTGTTCCAAACCTTTTGTGGCTTATCGCTGTACTTAAATCCAAAATCCAACCTGGCCTTCTGACACTCTTTGCTGAGGGGTGGTTTGCATCTTATAGTATGGCCTGTATATTTCTTCTCTTGAAGTCTTCTCTGAACAGTGGATTGTGATACCTTCACCCCTGCCCTGTGGAGGTTGGCAGTGATGTCACTGACTGTTGTCTTTGGGTGTTTCTTCACAGCTCTCACTATGTTTCTGTCATCAACTCCTATTGATACCCTTGGCCGACCTGTTAGATGTATGTTGCTCAGTACACCAGTCGTTTCTTTCTTTTTCCGGACATTCCAAATTGTTTTACTGGCTATGTCCGATGTTTGTGCAATAGCTCTGATAGATTTTCCCTCTTCAGTCTGCTTCAAAATGGTTTGCTTTACTCTCATGGACAGTTCTCTGGTTTTCATATTTGCTTAACAGCAAATGCAGTTTTCACAAGTGAAACCCAAAGCCAAAAACAAACACTATCTAATGGTTAAGCAATCAATCTAAAAGGCAACACCTGAGCAACTAGAAACACCCATCAGTCAAATCTTCCAATACTTTTGCTCACTTGAAAAGTGGGTGCCTTCAAACAAAAGGTGCTCTGTCCCGAGTTGTTTAACACATCTAGATGTAAATACCATGAAATAAAAGCTGGAATTCTGAACTTTTGTCTCATATTCATCTTTTCATCTGAAACCCAAATGTCTTCAGTATACAATAAAAACAAAGGAATTGACCTTGCCATTCCAATACTTTTGAAGGGGACTGTATCTAATCCTGAGACATGTTTTAAAAATATATATTAGTACTAAGACAAAAACATATAATCAAGTCAAACAGTGTGCATCCAACAAGGCACCAAAGCATGGATTCTACTCTGAAACCTAACTGGCAAGGCATTCACTAAGGGCCATATTTTCCCTATGTGCGTAATAGGAAAACATGCAGTTGCGCACTTGTTTGGCTGCGGAGATTAACTCTGCGCTTAACTGTCATTTGCGCACCTTCATGGTATCTTGAAAGCAAGCAGGCCCTTTTTCTCTCTGACTCCTCCTTTTTAACAAAGCCATGATTGGTCTTCTTGTGGAATCCTAGCTGCCTAGTGGGTCAGTTTTGATAAGCAGAATTGGGGCTGTGGACTAAACTTCGTGGACTTGCTGCAATGTGTGCCATCCACACATCTCAAAGGCCTCATGTCACTCATTTCATAGTCCAGCTTTTCCCACCATACAGGGCAGTATGCCACACTAAATATTTTACCAGCTGATTCTTTAGTTTCAGGCCAATCTTTTTTGCCTTCCACAATCCAATAATGTGACTGTTGGCATGTTGTGCAGTATACTGTCTCTTAGCTATCCAAGAGGATAGATTGATTGTCCTCACCTTATTTGTGTTGACTGCTGGGTCTGCCTTTGATTCGGCTCCAAGTCTCGCAAACACTGATGTGCGCTTCAAACCTTTTAGAGGGACACAAGGAGAGAAAACAAGAACATTTGACACTTTTACATGTGTTTCGATGATTCAGCGGGAACTTGAAAAACAATCTAAATGTTTAGTCACCATCTCAGGCTGCGCAATGCGTCGCAGTCCTTTCAGTTAGATGGATTTTAAGGTTTCATTTGGATTCATGTTTAAATTCTAGGACAGCAGCTTCAGATGCCAATTACGCATAGAACGCATAGACGTCAACAGACGTTGGATTTCATCCCTGGTGATGCTCTGCGAGGCCTTTACTGCAACTGTCTTCAGTTACTGCTTGTTCTTAGGGCATTTTCCCTCCCTCTATATATATATATATATATATATATATATATATATATATATATATACATACATATATATATATATACACACACACACATATATATATATATATATATATATATATATATATATATATATATATATATATATATATATATATATACACACACACGCACACACACACACCTACACACACACACACATATATACACACACAGACCCTTTCCAAATCTGAATATCATGGAAAAGTTTATTTTCACAATTCCATTCAAAAAGTTAAACTTTCACATATTATAGATTCAGGGCCCACAATTTAAACAATTTCAATTATTTATTTGTTTATTTTTCCATAATTTGGGCTTCCAGCTCATAAAACTCACGAAATCAAGAATTCCAAAAAATTTAATACTGTGAAGAAATCATTTACTTCTCAGTTTTTGTAGAAAAAAAAGAAAATAAATTAGGGTCACATTAAATCAATCAAAATATGGTACTTTCAAAACGATACGTTAATCAATACTTGGTTGGGAATCCCTTTCCTTTAATCACTGCCTCGATGCGTCGTGGCATTGAAGCAATCAGCCTGTGGCATTGCCTGGGAGTTAGGGAAGCCAGGATTTCCTTGATGCTTGCTGTCATTTCTTCTTTGTTTTTGGGGCTGGTGCCCCTCATTTTCCTCTTGATAATACCCCATAGATTCTCAATGGGGTTTAGATCCGGCGTGTTGGCTGGCCAGTCAAGTACTGTGATGGCATGGGCACCAAACCAGGTTTTGGTGCTTCTGGCGGTATGGGCAGGAGCCAAGTCCTGCTGGAAGATTAAATCTGCATCTCCATACAGATCCTCATCCGAAGGAATCATGAAGTCCTTTAAAACATTCTGGTGGGCTGTTGCGGTGACCTTGGATTTAAGAAAACAGAGTTTACCAACACCTGCACTGGACATTGCATCCCAAATCATGACTGACTGTGGATATTTCACACTGGACCTCAAGCAGCTTGGGATCTGTTCTTCACCAGTCTTCATCCAAACCCTTGGACCTTGATTCCCGAATGAAATGCATATGTTACTTTCATCGGAAAAGAGGACCTCGGCCCACTGGCCAACATTCCAGTCTTTCTTCTCCTTGGCCCAGTTTAGACGCTTCCTACGTTGACTCAGGCTCAGACGTGGCTTGACCTCAGGAGCCCGGCAGTTGTAACCAATCTCTCGCATGTGTCCGAATGTGGTGGCTTTTGAAGCCGTGACTACCGCCTCATTCCACTCTTTTGGATCTCGGCCAGGTTCTCGAATCTTCTGTTTGATAAGCTGCTGAAGCCCACAGTCGTCTCTTTTGCTGGAGCATCTTCTCTTGCCAGGTCTTCTGGCCAGTTGTCAAGTCTGCAGTCTTCCTTATATTGAACCCAACTAAGACAATTAAACCAAACTGAAGCAATTTAATGGCACTTGGGGAAACCTGTGCAGGTGCTTTGAGTTTAGGAGGTGATTATTGTGTCACACTCAGTTTGAAACATTCATGGTCTTCAAAATTTGGGCTGATTTCTTCAAAGTATTAACATTTTTGGAATTCCTGATTTTGTGGGTTTTATGAGCTGGAAGCCCAAGTTACGTAAAAATAAACAAATAAATACTTGAAATTCTTTAAATTGTGGGCCCGGAATCTATAATCTATGAAATCTTAACTTTTTGAATGGAATTATGGCAAAAATAACCTTTCCCGTGAAATTCAAATTTATTGGAAAGGGTTTGTATACACACACACACCAGAGATTATAGATCCTATATTGGATATCATTTGATAGTGCAGGTGAACCTAATTAGGAGGTTTGCCTAGTATACAGTAAAGAGAAATCTTGCAGCTCTTACTGTGAATAAAATCCAAACGTGCAGGCCGTTAGTTAATAAAGTGTGGAATATTAATAAGAGGAGGAGTAAAATGAAGGCCAAGCAACCCATTCTCTACGATGCCTTCTGATTCGAGTTTGAGAACTTTGAGTATTGATTAGTCGATTAGCCCGAATCACGCAGCGAGGCGCCCAGCCCACTGGTTCAGGCCTACCTTTCTTGGCCTGCTGGGCCAGGATGCGGCGTGTGCGTGGCGTGGTGCCTTTGGGCATGTTGATGATGTACTTGCCTTCCATCTCCGCTGTCACACGCCGGTGCTTCGCGGCTGACAACACGTTCCCTTCGTCTGCTGGCTGACTGACAACTGTCAAAAGAAGAAAAGGTGGCGGCCAAATGTAATTATGGAGGAGCAAAAAGTCTACACATATTGAGCAGGTTGTGGTTTACCTGCTTTGTTACCCTTGCTTGGTTGCACATTGGATACTGTGACAGATAGGCAGTTGTCAGGGCGACGCACTGGAGTGGCTGGTGGGGAGTCATGGCTCAAAGCGTTGGCTATCATACGAGTAGCTGCTGAGGGATGAAACATTATTTTGTGGCTGAATGTAACTTAAATGTGCATCCTATGTTCCACAATTTAACACTGCATCAGTGACCAGTTGTAGACATTATGGCCACATTGCTATCGATAGTCAACCGGAGTCAAAAACAAAGCACAGCTGCAGTGTTAGCGCAGATTATCATTATCTAACAGTGCTATCAGCGTTAGCTTCTGGTAACCGGCAAATGCTGCAACGGTATCAACATGTAGGTACAGTGGTGCCTTGACTTACAAGCTTAGTTCATTCCATGACCACACTTGTATCTCAAAACACTTGCATCTCAAATCATCTTTCCCCATTGAAATGACCAGAAATGCATTTACTTCGTTCCAGCAGCCCGGAAAACACTGAGAGTGGGGGGGGGGGGGGGGGGGGAGGGGGGGGGGGGGGGGGGGGGGGGTCAATGTTTCCAGCCCTCAAAAAAGAAAGGTTTGGAGTTCAACAGAATACTTTTCTTTTAATCGAAGCTAATATGCTTAAGTGAAAATAAACAAATTTAACAACAATAAACTGTTGAATTTAAACAAACACTTACTGAATAACTTATAATATATTAAAACATTTAAATAAAAATATATAATCGCTTACTGAAATACAAATACATGAATGTAAAACCAAACAACAAATAAAATATATTTCAATAAAAATATAATGGTTTACTTAAATTAAAATAAATAAGGTGGGCAACTTAAATCTAAATAAATAACAACTGTTAAATTTGCACCCTTAATTAAAACATTGAATTTTACATGGATTCCTAAAAAAAAGATTCCAAAGCCATTTCAAAATTTGAGTCCACAGGAACATGTGCATTAATAGATATTAAGCAGGGGGCCAGGTGTTCTCCTTGCAGGTGATTGCGGATCTCTGTTTCCACCTAAGGATTAAATGAAAAAATACCTGTCAAAATTGCACCAATTAAAAAGAAAATTGAAACCGTTTTACTCTCAAAATGATACTTGCTGTTCACCCTATTCAGTGTTGAAAAGTGAGTGTGAGATATGCTTAGTGTCTATTACTTTCAGAGATGCCAACCCCTATCATCCCCTCTCAGAAACATTCTGGATATTTAGTCTGGAACATTTAGATTTTTCTCAGGAGCATTTGCGTCTCAGCCAGAACACAACACCAGAAAAACTGAACGACACTATTTTCTTGATATTTGTATGATATTTTCTTTTTTAGTTGCTTTGAGTGACAAAAGTATTGAGAGCTTTTTTTTCTTTTTCTTTTACTTTTAATTGCAGTTTTAATTTATTCAATAAGATGTCTTGGCACTAAATTGCTAAATATACAATAATATAGTGACATTTTTATTGACTGAATAACATTACAAGAAATATCAGGTTGTATGGTCCTTAAGCAAAGCTAATTTACATTAAAGTAAAATAAGATATAATTTGGTAACATTTATTGTGCAGACCTCAAAAGTCAAAATCAAAACACTCTCGGACCACATAGGCTATAAAATATTGTATGTATTCATGTACATGGTGGTTGTGATTATGAGGGCTTAAGGGTTGTGTGTATATATGTGTGGGCATGCATATGTGCTTAAATACATATGTACGTTTACACACGTAAGTGATCATGTAGGTGCTTATTAAGGTGAATAAATATACTTATGTATGTCTACTAATTTAATGTGCTATGGATGTATTCATTGGTATTGGAGCATATGTTTAAAAAAAAAAAAAGAAATACAGTACGTTGCATTTTACAAATACTAAAAAACATCTCTGACAAACCTACAATAAAAAAATAGATATATAAATAAACCTCAGCACTCGATTGTGCAAGCAAACAAATAACTCCTGAATATATTACATATTAATAAAATAAAACATCTTAGAGGCCCCTCTTCTTGGTTGATATGCGATACCTTCTTAATTAATTTCCGGTTTTCGGAATGTCCTGTGTGTAGCTGTGTAATTTCTCTCTTAGACACCCATACTTATTCATTTGCTATTCATAGTTGGTTACTCTCAGCTGTAACGACCGCGGTTCCAGTGAGACTTGATTGAAAATTGTATTGTGGCACCAATCACTTATTCCGGTGTTTCCTTCGTGACATTTACCGATAGCTTAGGTTTAGCATGGCTCAGCCGTATTCTCCTGTTATTCCTCGTCCTCCTTCCGTGATCACAAAATGTCAGAATTGTAGTTCATATACCGACATGGGGGCGATGTAGTAGCTAGCCACCCGTAGCCGCGGAACTGCCCGTCAGACAGGGTTAAATCAAAAATTTTTTTTTAACATGGAGCAAAATGCGACTGGTTGGCAGTGTAAATCTTATGTCAGCCAATAACTTGCCACGGTAATTAGACACCAAGCCACTCGCTCGCTCACTCACTAGCAAACTTCAAGTTACTTGCGCATATAGACTCGTCCTCTCCAGATTGCCCATTATTTTCATCCATCCATTTTTCAACACCGCTTATCCTGGTTAGGGTCACGGGACACTGGAGCCTATCCCAGCTGACTTCGGGCGAAAGGCGGACTACACCCTGAACTGGTCGCCAGTCAGTCGCAGGGCACGGATAGACACGGACAACCATTCGCACTCACATTCACACCGTCACTGAGTGGGAACTGAACCCACGCTGCCTGCACCAAAGTCAGGCGAGTGTACCACTACACCATCAGTGACTCCCATTATTTTCAATTTCCCCAAAACGTCGGAACACATGGCAACTGCCTGGAACACAATAAATTGTAAAATGGTAACTGGACTGCACTTATATAACGTTTTATCGACACCATCACAGTGCCCAAAGCGCTTTACAAAGCCTCACATTCACCCATTCATACACAGATTCATACACCAATGGGCAGCTGCTGCCATGCAAGGCGCTGCCAGGCCCACTGGGAGCAATTAGGCTTTGGTGTCTTACCAAAGGAAATTTCGACAAATTTGGAGCCAGGATACGAACCGGCGACCCTTTGGTCACTGGACAACCCACTCTACCAAATGAGCCACAACCGCCCAATACGGCCAAACCAGAACACTTGGCATCTCTGCATTTCCTTTGTGGTGACAAAGTAGCCATTCAAAGTAGTCTTTTTTTTTTTGTAGACTTCTGCCCTGAACTCAGCAAAAGCCATCCTTACTGGGCCATCCTTAGCTTCTGTACAAATCGACAAAAAATCCTTATAATGTAGAGCAATAATAAAATTACAAAATAAAAATAAAAAGACACATTGTTATTAATAAATAAAGAGATAATGCAGCTACTAAATTTACCATGTTGTGTCACGTGGAGCCATGACTTAAACTGAGACTTTTTGAGCCACTCTGGGTCAAATCCAGTAGTTCTGTTTTTAATGTTCCGTGATTAGGGTTGGGCATCAAGAACCGATTGGAACCAGGACTACCATTCCGGTTCTCCCGGAATCGTTCAAATTTAGAAATTTCGGTTCCCAATTTCGATGCCAACAGTCCGCCGACCCCAAAGAAGAAGTGACGAAAACCAACGAAGAAGAACGTGCACGAAGACGTGCTTGTACCTACTGGCGGCGGTAAACAGAAGTGTGGCTTAACTTTGTTCAAATTAATGACCAGTCGCCTCAGTGCAACACTTGGAAGATTTTATTGTGGAAAGGAGGCTTTCACGATGTGTATAAGTCTGTCATGCTTCCTCCCGCTCCTAGCCTCAGCCTACACTGCGCGGAGCTTCAGTGAAGTCAACTCTCTGTCAATTGGGTGAGTGAAACAATAAAATACATCTATGCCGACATTGAGGCAGCTAACAAAGTAAACGGTTAGTTGCACTTTTGCACTGATGATTTTTAGTGTTTATTTTAGTCTTCAAACCAACGTAAAAGCCGATGACAGAAAAAAAAAAAAGCTTAACATTGAGCTAAAACTTCACCGTAGCAACTTTACATCACAATGAATTGGGAGAAAATTCACATAAACATCTCACAGTATCACAAACACTAATCTTTTGCCTCATCGGTGGGTACGGAACGGAATCAACGTTTTATAGCATTTGGTTCCATTCATTTAAAACAAAAAATAATAATTCACCGGTGTTGTGTGAAGGTACTTCTTGTGCCAAAATGCTGAGTTACGGTGCGTACCCTTCCAAATAAAAGGCTACAAGCTTAAAACAGGAAGTCTAATTAAAACTTGGACGTATAAAACATTTGACGTGACAAAGCAGTCCCAAATAACTATTTTAATAATGCTATATTTAACTTTTATCTGAAACATTAATTAATGAACAATAAGTCAATTGGGTTAGTTCCAAACACATTGCCTTTTAGTTCATAGGTTTGATACTGGTTATAAAGAACCCAAGGTCAAATTTTCATTTTAGTCTATGCTGCGGGCTGCTAAGAAAATGGGGTGCATAATTTGGACACACTATTTAAACCATGCAAACCTTTTTGACCCAGCCCCCGAAAAAGAATCGGAATCGAGAATTGTTTGGAACCGGAATCGTGACCAGAATCGCTCAAATTCAAACAATGCCCAACCCTATCTGTGATACAGTCATAAAGGCAAAGAAGAAAATAAATAAGGACCAGCCTTGTGTTAGGTGCCAACTCTCCCCTGTTGCTTCTGCACTAGAAGACCCTATCGCATGTTGGCTTCTGCCTTGCTGTCTTACATCTTCGTGATTAACTACTGCTATCCCTTCTAAACTACTCGTACTGCCGCACCTGCGGCTCTTCTTGAAGCCTGATGGGGGGCAAATTAATTTTCACACTAGTAGACATTTGTTCACTCTTTCACGTGTTTCTTAAATACATAAACTTCTATGGATATAGCTCCTGTGTCCAGACTGTGTCTCATCTTCAGGACGAGGCTTTTTCGAAATTTGCTTGAAATATTTTTCAATATTCATCTGTGAAAATGAGACGAGTGAACATCTACGTTGACCATCTACGTCAAATGACGCGCAGAACCACGACATGCAATACGAACATAGCTCGAGTTAATATGGGGTCTATGCACATCTAGCTTCTAGCTACGTTAACTATTACATGATAAAATGGAGCTGTTTGAACTTCTGGACTTGTTTGGTGACATATTTGTAGAGAGACTTTTTTTTGACAGCGTTACAAGTTGTTTTACCTTCGTGACTATGTGTCCCTCGTGCTGCTGCCTTCTTCTTTTCCTGTTAACAGTGGTTGGTATTGCACTGCTGCCTGCTACCTCTTCTTCTCCGGTGGACCAAGCTGCGCATCTTGGCGGAGGCGATGCGCACTGCTACCTACTGTACCAGCGTGTAATGACATGCTACATTCACAGAGCGAGGACGAACAGATAGTGCCAAAATCTATTAGTGGCGGACAAAATTAATTTGTGGCGGCCCACTACAAATGAATATGTGTGTGTGAAACCCCGACAAAGATTTGATGAAGAAACACACAAGAAGACCGTCTCAACTAAGCAATTTTTCCTTTTTCAAAGTATAAGGAATATGTGCCTGTGAGTATTACTGTAGGCTGTCTACATGTATTGCTACCACTTGTATTCAAATATAAGTCACTTAAAGGTTTATAAGGGCCACAACATTGATGCTAGTTTTGTTAGCCCGTCTATGGAAGTTTGCATTGTGCGTTAGCATGAAGCTAGCGGACTTCCCGTAAGGCAAATTTAGGTACAACGTGTGATTCTCTTTGTTTTATGTTTAGTTTTAAAGTAAACTTCAAATAGAAGTGGCAATAAACAGCTTCTGAATGCCAGGCCTCTTTTTTCTTTGTTTACTATCTGTCAAACAGCTGGTTGTCATCCTCCAATCACGAGATACAGTCCTGCTCACCATTATACTTATATCGTCAGGCTCTTTTCATTGGCGGTCAAAGTAATTTAACAAAGGAAATACTTTTTTTCAACTTAACCATTGTAATTTAAAAGAAAAAAAAACTGAAAACAGCATGTGCAGCAATATTGGCACTCCTCAATATTTGGTTGCCCATCCTTTGGCAGCGATGACAGCCTCCAAACATTTTGTGTATCCATATTATAAACTTTTTTGCACTTCTCAGGTGGTATATCTTCCCACTCTAGCTTTGCAATTTGTTCAAACTCTTCAACATTTGCAGAGTTCTTTTCCCAAATAGCAGATTTCAGCTTCCCCAAAAGATTTTCAATTGGATTGAGATCAGGACTCATTGCTAGCCATTTTAAAACAGTCCATTCGTTCCCTTTCAACCATTTCTGTGTGGTTTTGGATGTGTACTTTTGCATGTGTAATTTGGGCCTTTGTCTTGCTGGAGGACCCATGACCTTGGCCTCAAAACAAGTTTTCTTTTCAAAGACATTTTGCTCTAAAATCTCTTGATAATTTTCTGATTTCATGATACCTGTGATACAGTCAAGGCCTCCAGTACCAGATGTAAAAAATCAGCCCCACAGCATTATGGATCCTCCACTATACTTGACTGTTGGCAGGGTGTTCTTTTCCTTAAAGGCTTCATTGCGCCGTCTGTAAACATACTGTTTGTGTGCATTGCCAAAAAGCTCCATTTTGGTTTCATGTGTCCATATAATGTTTATCATTTGCTCTTTTGTATCAAACAAGTTCTCTATAGAAAAATGTTTCACGTGATTTAATTTCTTCAGGAGATATTCTACATTTAGTACTTAAACTTCATGGGTGCCAATAGTGGTAAGCAGGACTGTATGTACCACAACAGATACTTGGGGGAAAAAACATTCCAATCATGAGGTTAGCGCAAATTAAACTGTTAACTATGTTTTGAATGACATTGAACCTATGGGGGGGGGGGTTATTTTTTTTGGCTCATGATGAAAAGTAGTGAACAAATTGAAGATGGGCAAAATAAAACTGATTTGTTTGACAGATGACTTTGAATCATCCAAAAGTGGGAAAGAAATGACTTCTAATTATTTTTGCTGGCTGAGAGTGTAATTGCTAAGGCTGGCTGGTACTTACGAGTGTTGGCAGTTCTTCTGAGCTCTGCTTTCACACTGGTCTGTCCTGAGGAGATGGCTTCTGTGGCCATTTTGCACATGTCCTGAATGGGGAAATTGGTGCAAAATATATGCCATGTTACAGTCAAAATTAAGTGGTTCAAGGTCTAGCAAGTCCATGTTTTTCCCTCTACAATGTCAACATTAACCCCACCAAATCTAGAGAGTTAATTAGAGACTAACTCTTAGGCACATGCTATAGTCCTCCAATAATGCCCCTTTTCCACTGCACAGTAGCAGTTACTTTCCATTTCAAAATAGTATCGCGGGACACCGGATTTCCTGTGTCTACCTCATGTGGTTGTTGGCAATGGTTAGGAGGCAATTTGAGGGCAGCTGCAGCAAAGTGGTGACTGTATTGAGTACAATACCACAGCAGCCAAAGCTAAGGCACAGCACTAAGGCTAGCTAATGTTAGCATAGGTTTCTACTTTTGTCCCACGTAGCCTCCAAGTTTAGGGCAATTACAAAGGACCAAGGATAGACCAACAGTGGTTCACATCATGCATACGGTATTAGCATAAATACTATCTGCCTCGGAGTTCTCGGTTTTACCAATAGAAGAGTCAATAGCAAGTGGAGCCATGCCAAGGAGGTATGGTGCAGTGGAAAAGGGATCTAAGACGATAATAATTTAAGTACGGCCTGCTCTTAACATTTCAACATGTCCAAAGTGGGATCTGACCTGCCTGTGGACGAGCTTGGCGTGTTTGAGAATGGCAATTATGTCACCAACAACCGTGATGCCGAGGTCCATCATGATGTCTTTACTCAGGTCCATCAGCATGTTCTTCTGAATTCTGCAGCGACAAGGAATAAAAAACAGTAAATGTTTTAAATCAACCGCATTATCTTGATTAAATTAAAGCACAGGCAAAAACACAATTGTTGTACAGATCCGATTACCAGATTATTAGTTAAATAATAATAATATTTTTTTGGGGGGAGGGGGGTCGATTACTCGGTTAGTCGACGATATAGGATAATCGATTCCAAAAAGATTGGACAGTGACAGCCCTACTTTGAACAGCAATATAGTCGGCAAAGTAATAAGTGTCTGGAGAGAAAATAACACACAGCTACACAGGACGCCGTCTGGAACCGTTAATGAATTAGTACGTCACCGCATACCTCACTTGAAAACAGGGGCCTATAAAAGTATAATAATACAACTAATGATTATTATTATTTATAATCTGTTGATAAATTTTTCAATTAATAGATGAATCTGATTTAAAATCCTTTCCATCCCTTTACTCAAAAACAAGACATTATTTCAAATTGACAGCGCAGAAAATGCAAACAAACAAACTGATGTTACTGGTTTGGTTCGTAACATATCAGAGAATTGGGGAAAATTATCGTAATTAGTGATCACGATAAATTTGTTATGTGAATGTGTGCATATTTCCTCGATCAAACATTGCGTAAATGTGTGTGATAATAGCCAATACATTAGATTTGCAAGTTGTGGAAGAAAGCAGAAAGCACGCCTCATCGGCTTGCCTGCTCCACAGCGTGACGCCCCGTCCAACACACCCATCCTCCCACGAAGCCCGCCACCTTGTCGCCAACCCCTCCTCACCCCCAACTCTGGTCCAGTGACAGAGTCGTCCGTTGAGCAACGAGTTTCTCCCAGAAGTAGTACCACGCAAATGATTATGTGAAAAGTAGGGGTGTCCCAATCCGATCTTTGAGATGTCCGATGTCAGCAAAAAAACAAGGATTGGATCAGATCAGAGTGGATCTAAAATTTAAAAGTGGATCCCTGATTTTACCACTCTTATACAAGCAAGCCACTCCATTCTCCCCTCTAGCACTTCTATCCAGCAGCGCCCGGATGTCATACAGAGCCCATGTGATCACAACAGGTTGCTAAGGTGCCAACATAGTAGCAAGGAGTACGAGTGAATGTTGCTTTTTAAATTAAAATTCGACTAATTGTGCAGCGTTACTATATAGCATTAGTAGTTCGCCCACTAGCAAAGCAGCAATCACTGGTGATCAGTCAGTGTGTTTTAAATATTGACCATGAGGAGTGTTGCGAGCAGAAGACATTTGATCAGAGTTATCTGTCCTGCTAATTGTTATATTTTTAAATGTTGTGTTTATTTTGACTTGAAACTACGTAATCGGTATAGTTATTAAAGATTATACAAATGTGCAAGTACCAATAATGTTGACACCGTATGTAATAGTGGCCGGACTCGCACCCTAAAACCCCAATCGTTATTTGTATTGACACTAACGACTGATTAGCGAATCACAATCAAATTGTTACTCCTTGTACTATTTCAAAATAATAGTCCAACAAATGAAATATCCAATTTGATTATTTGAAAACTATCTATTGAACCAGTAAAAGAGTACGATGACACGTTTGGACTAACGCATTTTAGCTGCCTCGTCTTCGTGCAGAAAAGTATGTCTTTTTAGTTAAAATGGCTTCCTTTAATTCACTGCCAGCCTTCAGCAAGACTGAAGCCAGCCGGGCTTGTTGTCGTCGTGGTTTTGCACACGAAACATTCTGAATTTGTATCCCGTATTTAAAAAGAGGGTGTAGCGCTTTGTTTGTGGAAGGCTAACAAATACAACACTGAGGAACATAAAATAGAACAAAAACTGATCATTTGGGGGAAGCAAGCAAACGCACAAGTCATTGTTTTATTTAACTCGCCCTGAGACCATAGCGATCACATGTGCCCATCCTGTGTAACGTTGCGTTAAAACATGGAACATCATCCACATGTTCCAAAATAGAATCAGCAATGTGTCACACTAATCCTTGAATGCCCACGTCATTGATGTTTTAAATTTTGTCTAAAATGAGAATACTTTATACTAGAGAATGCTTTAAGATAGTCAGTATACAGTACACAAGTATCTACAATAAATGAACAAGTCATGTAAATAGACACATTGCCCCATCTTGTGATCGGATCGGTAATCGTTTTTTTAAACTTGATGATCGGTGATCGGCCCCAAGAAACCTGATCGTGTAAAGCCTAATATATATATTATATTATATATATATATATATATATATATATATATTCTACAAATTTAAAGGTTAATGATTGGTCACCCATGATTCCTCTGCCTTTAATTATGTTTCAGGTAATTGTTTCAGCATCTGTATCATGATACTTTATGCAAGGAATAGCATCAAAGTCATAACTTTGGTATCGGGTCGACACTAGCCTGATTTACATCTGCTGTACTGCAACAGACACGCTCATCTGGATTCTATACAACATAATGAGAAAAATAAGACCAGGTTGCCAAAAGTGTTCTGTGCTTACCTGTTGTCCACAAATGAAACTGCATAGGTGACGGCCAGGCCGGCTGGGATGCCAGCATCCTTGAAAAACTGGATCCACTCTGAAGTGGCTTAAGAGGAGAAAAACATTACGTAAGCAACCTGGTGAGTCGATCCTGCTCATTTATCAATCATCCATCCATTTTCTACTTGTCCTCATTAGGGTTGGGGGTAAGCTTAAGCCTATCCTAGCTGACTTTGGGCAAGAGGTGGGGTACACCCTGGACTGGTCACAAGTATTATTACAGGTATTATAACTAAAACCAGTCATTTTGAGATGCCCACCACGTAGAACACTGTAAATAAATTGGCCTCGTTGGTTCAATCAGCCCAAACATTGCACAGTAGAGACACAAACAGGCCAGAGGGAGACAAGTTAAGTGAAACACATTCTGACCTCAAGCAGCCTGAGGTTATTTATAAACTCATGACTGGTGCAAAGTGACGGCGGCAGCTGCCACAACAATGGCTCATCCCGACATGTCCAACACAATGTGAGTTACACACGTCCTCGTTTAGAGAGTCATCAAAATTAACAAACATGAGGCGTTAATGCTTTCATTTTAGATGGCCATTCATTCTGATGCAGATGTGATTTCTGAAGATTAGGGTGACGTACTGCAAAATACCGACAAAACGCGATTAACTTTTATTATGTCCTGGAATCACCGCGTTGTTGCCTCTCAACGACATATCACCAGGAAACACAGGTAATTCGTCTAAGTGCCCTGGTAAAGAAAGAACCATTTAGTATCGTGCGCTAGCATTAGCTAAGGGCCGGCAGGAATGAAAAGCCGCAAACAGCCATTCGCGACATTTTGCTGACGAATACGGTCGAACTGTTGCCATTGTGTTATAACGATGAGATAGACGCAGCCCTGCACGGGGGAAAACGACATTATGTGGTGTCAAATGGTATGTAAGATTTGCAAACCGGGCCTTTTCGGTCTCTCACCTGTTGTCACGGACGCCATATTTACTCAAATGTCCTGTGACGTCTTCTTCTTCTTTCGTATTTCCGGCAGCGTGATGGCTTCATGGCGTATGACTGCCCTCCTCAGATGCTATATTTCAACTACAATTTTCCAAAAACTCGCCAGTCGTTATGATGCTGTCACACAAACATAGGCGAGGGTGGCCAGGGCTGGCCAGGAGTGGCCACCCCACCCACAACATCATCCGACAATGGCAATTCACATCATAATAAAGATGTTAATTCTTGCAAGAAAATCAACATTGCATTTGTCATTTGTGACACGTCTGTTGTCATCATGTCACGTCCAAATAAAGTGAGAAAAGTAGTACTAGTAGTAGTAATAATAATAATAATAATAATAATAGAATTTTATAGAATAATTAAAGACGTACTATATCAATTGCTTTTGATTTCTGTCCATAAAAGGTATGAACAGAATCGGTGACAAAGGGCAGCCTTGGCAGAGTCCAACCCTCACCGGAAACGAGTCCGACTTACTGCCGGCAATGCGGACCAAACTCTGACTCCGGTCGTACAGGGACCGGACAGCCCGTATCAGAGGGTTCGGTACCCCATACGGTACCCTCTCGTCCACCACGGTGAACCCCAACGTACAGGCGCCGAGCCGGGGAGCAATAAGTATACTCACACCTGCTCTGCGCCTCTCAGCCGTGCTTCGTCTGGTCCCTCACCTAGGGCCTGTTTGCCATGGGTGACCCTGCCTGGGGCATAAAGCCACAGACAACTTAGCTCTTAGGATCATTGGGACACACAAACCTCTCCACCACGATAAGGTGACGGCTCAAGGAGGGGAGTACCCACATTTGTTTAGTTTAACCCTTTATAGGGCACTTATGGGCGGCACGGTGGGCGACTGGTTAGAGCGCCAGCCTCACAGTTCTGAGGACCCGGGTTCAATCCCCGGCCCCGCCTGTGTGGAGTTTGCATGTTCTCCCCGTGCCTGCGTGGGTTTTCTCCAGGCACTCCGCATTCCTCCCACATCCCCAAAACATGCATTAATTGGACACTCTAAATTCCTAAATTGGATCAAAACACACCATTTCCGGTGGCCGACTGACGCTAGCTTGACAATCGCAAGCGCAAATCACATAATAAATTAGACTCCTCAAGCAGCATTACACAAATGCGGAAAAAAAAAAGTTTAAGGCACTCAAATTATAAAGATTAACATATTTCCTTCAACAATAAATGACTTTATGACCGATTCTACAGTCTCACTGCAGACAGCTGATCAAACAGAGAGCTGGCACTGCACAGTGCACATAGCGTGAAGCAGAAGAGACAGAGTTGGGGAAGCTTGCGCGGATTTGATTTGAGGGGGGCACGGTGTTTGTTTGAGGGAGCCGTGCCACATCTTGCCCCAGTATGAAAATACTGTAACCCATGTAGCCCTTTCCATTTTAATGTTTTCCCACGATGCGTAAATTACTATAAAATCTAAAATGGCCAAGCCTCAGTCTACATGACCCTTTCTCCCCTACATCCATATCCAACAAGTTTTGTTTTGACCCACGACTGCAAAGCGAAGAAGTAGGATACCACCCGCCCCATGGTCTCCTTTTCCCATAGTGCCTGCCAGTCATCTTCTACTCCTTGATCTTTTGTCTGAGTTGGACTCTTCCCATTGAATTACTTCTCGACTTTCCACGAATCTCAACGGCTAGATCCGATTGTCCAATATTTTGCATTTTATGGAAATTTTGTTATCTGCTATAATGTCTTAATTCGCCGATCCGATCGATGACGTCATTAATTGGATCCGCGAATTTAGACATTCTGGCGGACACAAACTTGTTTACTCGGAGAAAGTTCCGAGCTGCCGAGTGTATCACGGAATCCAAAAGCAAGTTTTTTTTCAAGAACTGTCGCGTGTCTTGTGACTATTTCTCACGAGCAGCCCAGGCAAGAAGCTGCAGTGGCTAGTTAGCATGGCTAAACGCGGTATAAGTCACTAATCATCGCCCCCATGGTTGCTTCGTCGCCAGATTATCCATCCATCCATCCATTTTCTGAGCCGCTTCTCCTCACTAGGGTTGCGGGCATGCTGGAGCCTATCCCAGCTGTCATCAGGCAGGAGGCGGGGTACACCCTGAACTGGTTGCCAGCCAATCGCAGGGCACATACAAACAACCAACCATTCGCACTCACATTCACACCTACGGGCAATTTAGAGTCTCCAATTAATGCATGTTTTTGGGATGTGGGAGGAAACCGGAGTGCCCGGAGAAAACCCACGCAGGCACGGGGGGAACATGCAAACTCCACACAGGCGGGACCGGGGATTGAACCTGGTCCTCAGAACTGTGAGGCTGACGCTCTAACCAGTCGGCCACCGTGCCGCCTCGCCAGATTATCATGTCCGATAATGTGTGGACAACAACTGTGTGCTACTTAGAAGGTTATTCATCATAAAAGTTGGGTTAGGACACATTGCGTACCAAAACACCATGACTCTTTACGACATGGTGTTTACACTTGTCGGAAAAAGGCATACCATAGATATTGTATATAAGAGAATATATGTATGGTTATATATCTCTATGAGCCTTACGGCCATGAGACCTCTAGCACCACAGATATGAAGACGAGATAACCCAGCGTGCCGTGGTGGCGTCCATGTTGGCAGGCGCAATGTTCCCATCAAAGAAAATGCATGGACATTGAAATTAAGTCATAACTTGCTCATTTCTCAACTGATTTTCAGTAGGTTTACTTTTTTTTGTCAATGCCAAAGCGTGTGCTATCAATACAGAACATTTGAAAAAAGGGGCCCCAAAATATTTTTACCTGTGAAATTTTGTAGTTGTAGCAAGAGTAACTTGTACTACAACTTAATCTTACATTACTCTTGCTACAATTACAAACGTATCCTACAAGTATGAATTACTTTTGAACCAATTTTACATCCATATAAATTTACCTCCATAGAGCTGGAGCCCATCCCAGTGGACTTTGGTTGAGAGATGCGGTACAGAGAGGATTGGTCGCCAGTAATCGCAAGGCACATAAAGACAAAGTAACATCCATCCATTTTCTATAGCGGTTGTCCTCATTAGGGTTGCTGACTTTGGACGAGAAGTGGGGTACACCCATGATTGGTCACCATTCAATTACAGCCCACATTAGGAAAAACAACCACCCATCCATCATGCTTCAGCCATCCTGCTGCCCTGCACACCAACAATCCACACACAAAAAAATGGTCAAAACTCAAAATTAAATATGTATATTTATTTAATGGTCAATTTGATTCAAGATTTACAGTAGCTGACATTTTCCAATTTACACGTTTTCAGTTTGTTACAATTTTAGGAATATTGGTAAATACACAAAGACAGAGAAAGTGGACGAAGACTCTCATTTAAAAGCGAGAGACATGCATCTGAATGATATAGTGTTTATTACTGTAATTCCTTTACAAGTTAACTGTATTTGGTTTATGCCATCATACACGGTTAGGTCGATACTTTGTTGATCCAGAGGAAAATTCACATCACCCAATTCAGTTAAGGATCCGAGATAGTCTTGTGTGGACATTAAATTTATTGAATTTTTTTCTGTAGAGAAGGTTGGACAGCAGAAGGTGAATAGATTTGTCACATATTCTGTTCCCATTCAATCATAATAAACCTGAATTAAGATTAGAAAAATAAAGTATAAATGTCAAAAAATATCTGACATTATATATGCAGAGAATAATAATATATCGTAGCACCCTGTTGTCAATATGTATCTGTAAATATAAGTACAATAATATAAGTTATTGTCACCTATCCAACAAGATATCTTTGGCTCTTTCACTGTTGTAACCTCAATGTAGTGTATATGTATCATGTATTTATCATTGTTATGTGACAATCATAAAGTTTGCAGCAACAATTATGAAAAAATACAATGTCATTATATGGCAAAAAGATGAAACACTGATACAAATGTGAAACCGAAGAGAAATTAAAATTAAAGATGGATAAAAAAATTGTCATAACATTTTCCATGAAAAATAAATGTTGCCGTAAATTTGTGAGAGTATTTGAACCAGGTTTTTATAGCAATACATCATCACACTGGACATACAGTATAGTAGCAGTCAGTTTATAACCCCTGACTAATATTTGCTACATTATGTTCATCCAAGAGCATCTTAAGTATTGCATTTCATACCAAAGAAAACATGGCTGTGTGAATGTGTCTTGTGCAGAATAATATAAACACATTGCAAACATTCACGTCATCATAGAAAAATAGAAGCAAATCTTGTTCAGTTGATGCTATCACAGCCGTTGTACAGTACAAGCAGGTTGATTGTGTCATATTCATAAAAAGAAATCCAGACAGGGAAGAAAATAATGGATGTGTGTTCAGTGCAAGGGCCTCTGAGGTGTCATTCACACATTCAATGTTGCATTGAATATTATTATCTACTACTACTATCAACATTGATTACTATCACGATGGAATGACAAGGTGATTCATATGCTTCCAGAGATTTAGCTGCATGGAATTCACTACTCTGTCCATTAAGTCTGGAGTCAATGTAAACGGTGGTGGCATACATCATGAAACGACGTTTTTTTCCCTCTCATGATTTTGAAGCAGCACCACAAAGAAGAAGAAAAAAACTATGTACATGAGAACTTGTGAATATGTTTTATGCTTATTCTGACACACCAGAACATATTCTCATCACATTTGCATTTTGGAGAAAAAAAACTAATCAAAAAGGCATCTTGAAATAGTTCCTTAATCAGCTGTTCAAAAAGTGAGGTCTACCCATTCTCTGAGCACCAAGAGCCACAGAGACAGAAAACTATACAGGCATTTTGTCATTATTTGGATGCAAGTTATTTTTATTTATTAAAAATAAAGCCTCTTTTGTAAACTGATATGTTTGTCCTTCAAATACACATTTCAGTTCATTATTGAACAATATTGTTTGTTTATTGTAGGGCATATGAAGCAAGAATAGTAGATAATGTGTAACTGTAACAGTGATTTCAGTCAACTGTACTTTTTTAAATTCCCATTTGGAAGATGAAGTGGCGGTGTCAGTAAGTAGCTTTGGGTCAGACCTCACAGAGAAATATCAGACAAAACAAAAGGCATCCCCGCAACCTTGTAACATAGTCATAGTTACACACATACATTGACTTTGCCTTAGATAGTGCTTTATACGGTTTATAAAACATAAATACACATGGTGAGAGGCAGTGACATCGTGCTTCATGTTAAGGGACAGGGTCATTTTTCAAAATCTATCATATATATCTTAATATTTTCTCTTTCTCTTAGAAAAATATTCATTGTAAAACTAAACCTGTTACATGTTTCAAATTTCTTCATTGACAAAAATATCCCCTTTAGAGCTGCAACACATTCATATTTGACAATCATCGCACATAGGCATATAGACTTGAACAAGATTATTTTTTTTCCTCTTGACATAAAAAACTAAGTGCACAACATGCCTCCAAAGTTGCCACATGAAAACAATGGGGAATTTTTTTTAGTTACGATGCAACAACAACAGCAAGAGTTGGAGGTGGGCCAGGGTTGCGGTTGTACAATAAAAAGCAGAACAATCAAATACTGTACATTAAAAAGACATTAAAATATGTAACAAATATCACTGGAACATAAGAGGGAAAACAAATGGCACAAATTCACAGGCAAAGAGAAGACGTTAGTGCCACAACGTCGGCCCGGAGTCTCTCTTCTTTTTGTTTCCAGGTCAGCCTCTGTGACAACCTCCCTCAAGAAAGAAATAAACAGGCCAGGTGCATTCGTATGCACGCCCGATGTTTAGAGGTTGTCTGCATCTCCCAGTAAGGCAAACAGGCGGGCAAAAAAAGCACAATGCTCAACAGCCGTGGCAGCATGGTGATGCTTTTAACCAAGAGGGAAACCGTCCGCACACTTGGCAAGAGCAGGATCTTTTATTTGATCCACAAAGGTTAAATCGAGACAACTGGACTCATTCTTGTTTGTTGATGTTTCACCCTCAATCGCTTCTTCAGTTCTGAATTTTCAGGTAACAGTTTGAGGCATCACCTATCATCTGCTTAAAACAATGTCTTGACATCCCTCCCCCCAAACATTGCCTTATTCTGCGGGAACAAGCTGTTTTCCCACAAGGCAAGTGAACGACCGGTTGGTATGGAGGACGGTCATTCAACAGCCACACCCTGCAACAACATGAAACAAAAATAAGGAGACTCCAAACCTAAAAATATGGAACTGAAGTTTCCTTTTAGATCAATGGTGAAACGTCTTCAACAAAGACCAGTTGCCTCGATTCAAACCTTGCGGATTACCATGACCTGGATGACTGAGAATCTACACAGACAGGTCTTGATTTGCATTTGGCTCACAACAACAAAAGCATCTCTCCAGAGCCACTCAACATGTCTCGTCTTCATCGTGTCGAGAAATGGTTCATCCGAAGACCTCTGCCTTGTTTGTTTTGTCTAAGTCCAAAGTGAAGGGTGTGCTTGTTAGGAACACCCTGCAGAATCACGGTCCAGGTCCAGAAGGAGAGGTTAAGGTGTGTGAGTGTCAGCGTGGGGGCCAGGCCATTCACTCAAGGTCCCAAGGGCTGGGGGGGGGGAGGGGGTCTTCGGGCTCGGAGGACTTCAAGGAGAGAGAGGGGAAGAAACACAAGAGACAAAAGAGGAGAAACAGAGATGCTGGCACTGCAAAGGAATTGTAACAACGCAGTGATCGCCGACTTCTAAGCATGAGGAAGCTGAGGGGGAGTTGGGCGGATGAAGGATTAGCAGTGAGTGTCTCTCCTCTGGGCACTGGACAAAGGAGGAGGGTGGAGGGCGAGGGATGGAGGAGGGGATGAAAGACCCTCAGAGGGAACAAGGTGGGGGGGCACCGGTGAAATTTTTGGCAGATTCACTGAAAACCGAGTTTAGTTTAATCTGTATATTTTGCGTCTGATTGATGTATGCTATTTGAATCCAGCTCTCTCTTGCAATGCACATTAATTTTGTTCTTTAACTCAATGGGGGACAGTCAGCCCCCTACTCAGCGAGCATTTAGGTATGTGCGAGTTTGGTCGGTCAGTCAGAGCGCCAGCAGGGAAGGCGAGTTCAAGGAATCGGATGACTGCTCGCTACTGCTGTTCCGATGGTTGGCACTGACCCCGCAGGCTCCCTCTGGGTAGGTGAACACAAATGAAGATGTGTATGAAGTGCTGTGGCTGGCAATGCCTGCATCGTCATGGTTACCACCACCACCACCGTCGCTGGCCATGAGGCATGGCCCGCCAGGTGCCGTTACCTCACCCGGGCCATAGAAAGAACGAGAAAACTCTACCTCCTGTATCATTCCTGGCTGAGGCTGTTGGACTCGTTGCTGCTGCTGCTGAGGCAGAATCTGCGACTCTGTGGAGGCTGGGTGGCCCATGTAGGCAGGAGGCAGATAGAAAGAGTCTTCCTTCACAGCCAAGTCCACAATGGAGGTGGGGGCTTGCAAGGTCTGAGTAGGGAGCTGTGCCGTGCTTGGTTGAGGCTGCTCCTGGTACAGGATCTTGCAGTTGGGCTGGTGGGCCACCAGGACAAACTCCAGGCGCTCCTTCTCCTTCTGCAGATCAGAGATTTCTGCCTCAAGCTCAGCCTTCTCCTCCTCAAGGATGTCCGTCTCCTGTGCGGAAGGAGAGCATGAACCAAGGATGAGAAAGGTGATAAAAGAGGATGTTGACAGTTTTACTGAACATGGTCTGTATTAAGCACTATCATTAGGACTTTACTTGGGTTTAAGACACACTGGACACTTCATTAAATACTAGGGGCTGAACGACTAGTTGATGCGTTGAGTTTACCACTGTGCAATGACGATTATAGCTTGAAGTCGATTAATCGCTAATAATGTGTTCTGGTATTAACAACACGGATACCTCACTGGAATCAGGTAGTCAGTCGCCACAGCAAACTAGCAGTGGTGCCTCAAGCATGTAAATATTTAATTAAAATTGAGACCGGTAGTACAGTCAATCACAAAATATGCAAGTCTACCTGCAAATATAACAAAAACACAAGTGCAATTAACGCATTTCTGTAAAGACATCCGCTAATGCTAGCTGAAGAAAAGTCTAAATCCTCATTTCATCTATCAGTAAATTCACCATACATCCTCAGCTCTCCTGTAACATTCCATGATACTACTTTTAGCAAGTAGCGACCCTGCAGTTGTGTTACGTGAAATGGTGTTAAGGTTTTACAAGTTTCGAGTGTCTGTGAGGTCATTAAGGTATCTGAAAGTGATTGGATGAACAAGTTAGGGAGTGGGGCCAGTGCAACCGAGGACGGTGGGGGAAAGTGTTTAAGCAAGCTTTATTGGAGGCAAAAACACGCACAGAGAGATGACAACTGAAAAAATAATCAATGACGTCATCAATTACTTGACTGGAATATCATCACCTGAGCGTCAACTACAAATTATCTTAAGCTATTAGGTACACCTGCACAATCAACTTGATCAAATTAAAAATGTCTCTCAACAATTTCTGTCAGGGGCAGGAGCTTTTTTTCCTATCAGGGGGCATTTCAGTCCTTTGAGGGCCATACTAAATTTATTTAAAAACTATGATGGAATGGGGGCAGCATGGTGACCTGGTGGTTAAGCTTGTCAGCCGAACAGTTCTGAAGTTTGGAGTTTAAATCTCAGATCCAGCCATTCTTGCGTGCTTACAGGGTTTTCTCCAGGGACTCCGTCTTCCTCCCGCATTCAGAAACATTCATGTAATGGTCAATTTAGAGTCTGGAATTCACCATGTTTCCATCCTCATGTTCTATGTATGCTATGTCAAGGGTATGTTTGACATTAAATCGTCTGTCTAATAAAATCCTTCTTAAAGCTAAGTGTTGGCATAACAACCAGACATGGGTATCACACTCACGTTCACACAACTGAAGACTAAATTGTCCATTGGAGTGTGAATGTGAATGTGACTCGTTGTTTGTCTGTATGTGCCCTGTGATTGGCTCACGACCACTCCAGGGTATATCCCACCACCCACCCAAAGTCAGCTGGACAAGGCTTTAGTTACCTGCAACCCTAATGAGGACAAGCACTATAGAAAATGGATGGTAAATAGTGGAGCAAAAAAGTATTTAGTCAGCCACCAATTGTGCAAGTTCTCTCACTTAATAAGATGAGAGACGCCTGTAATTTTCATCATAGCTATACCTCACCTATGAGACAAAATGAGAAAAAAATTCCAGAAGATCAAGAATTTATTAGCAAATTATGGTGGAAAATAAGTATTTGGTTAATAAAAAAATCATCTCAATATTTTGTTATATACCCTTTGTTGGCAATGACAGAAGTCCAACGTGAACGTCTTCACAAGGTTTTCACACACTGTTGCTGGTATTTTGGCCCATTCCTCCATGTAGATCTCCTCTAGAGGAGTGATGTTTTGGGGCTGTTGCTGCGCAACACATACTTTCAACTCCCTCCAAAGATTTTCTAAGGGGTTGAGATCTAGAGACTCGCTAGGCCACTCCAGGACCTTGAAATGCTTCTTACGAAGCCACTCCTTCGTTGCCCGGGCGCTGTGTTTGGGATCATTGTCATGCTGAAAGACCCAGCCACGTTTCATCTTCTATGTCCTTGCTGATGGAAGGAGGTTTTCACTCAAAATCTCACGATACCAGGCCCCAACCATTCTTTCCTTTACACGAATCAGTTGTCCTGGTCCCTTTGCAGAAAAACAGCCACAAAGCATGATGTTTCAACCCCCATGCTTCACAGTCGGTATGGTGTTCTTTGGATGCAACGCAGTATTCTTTCTCCTCCAAACACAAGTTGAGTTTTTACCAAACGGTTCTATTTTGGATTCATCTGACCATATGACATTCTCCCAGTCATCTTCTGGATCATCCAAATGCTCTCAAGAAAATGTCAGACGGTCCTGGACATGTACTGGCTTAAGCAGGAGGACACGTCTGGCACTGCAGGATTTGAGTCTCTAGCGGCGTATTGTTACTGATGGTAGCCTTTGTTACTTTGGTCCCAGCTCTCTGCAGATCATTCTCTCGGTCCCCCCGTGTGGTTCTGGGATTTTTGGTCATCGTTCTTGTGATCATTTTGACCCCACGGGGTGAGATCTTGCGTGGAGCCCCAGATCGAGGGAGATTATCAGTGGTCTTGTATGTCTTCCATTTTCTAATAATTGCTCCCACAGTGGCGGCACGGTGGATGACTGGTTAGAGCGTCTGCCTCACAGTTCTGAGGACCGGGGTTCAATCCCCGGCCCCGCCTGTGTGGAGTTTGCATGTTCTCCCCGTCCCTGCGTGGGTTTTCTCCGGGCACTCTGGTTTCCTCCCACATCCCAAAAACATGTGTGGTAGGTGGATTGAAGACTCTAAATTGCCCGTAGGTGTGAATGTGAGTGCGAATGGTTGTTTGTTTAAATGTGCCCTACGATTGGCTGGCAACCAGTTCAGGCTGTACCCCGCCTCCTGCCTGTTGATAGCTGGGATAGGCACCAGCACGCCCGCAACCCTTGTGAGGATAAGCGGCTCTGAAAATGGATGGATGGATGCTCCCACAGTTGATTTGTTCACACCAAGCTGCTTACCAATTGCAGATTCAGTCTTCCCAGCCAGGTGCAGGTCTACAATTTTTTTCTGGTGTCCTTTGACAGCTCTTTGGTCTTGGCCATAGTGGAGTTTTGAGTGTGACTCTTTGAGGTAATGGACAGATTTCTTTTATACTGATAACGAGTTCAAACAGGTGCCATTAATACAGGTAACGAGTGGAGGACAGAGGAGCCTCTTAAAGAAGAAGTTACAGGTCTGTGAGAGCCAGAACTCTTGCTTGTTTGTAGATGACCAAATACTTATTTTCCACCATAATTTGCAAATAAATTCTTTAAAAATCAGACAATGTAATTTTATGGATTTTGTTTCTCATTTTGTGCCTCATAGGTGATGTATACCTTTGATGAAAATTACAGGCCTCTCTCATCTTTTTAAGTGGGAGAACTTGCACAAATGATGGCTGACTAAATACATTTTTGCTCTACTGTGTGATATGATATATCATGAGCATTTGTGGCTTAAATGTAGGTTGCCCACACCTGCTTTAACAGTGTTGATTATTTTTCCTGTTCAAGTCATACTTTTGCCCCACCACTTGTTGCTAGGCATAATTTGTAGGGCATGCTCATTAGTCCCCTATAGACCAATGAAATAAAATGGCCGATGGGTGTTTTATTACATGTTTAAATGACAAACTATAGACTGAGAGAAGACAGAAACAAGGTGTCAGATGGACAATGAGGAATTATTATTAAATCCATACATAAATTTTTTGTACCACTCATGCTCACTAAGGTCATCCCCATAAAACAGGGTCATCATTGTGCTAACCAATACAGTATACCCAGACTTTTCGAAACAAATCTTGTACCGGATCTCATTAGATTGTGCATGTTACGTCTTCATTACATTAATTCCTGAAGCATAGACCAACCTTACCGACTGCAGCCTGTCAGTGAGTTCCCGTCGCCGGTTTCTGCACTTGGCAGCGGCCAGTTTGTTCCTCTCCCGACGAACACGTCGCTTCTCCTCCTCCTCTGGAGTGAGCTACGGGGAAGAGAAGTGTTAAAGTGTGCTCCTCTGACTCAGAAGTAGCCATACTGTATGTGTACTGTAGATATTTGTATAATGTTAGTTCCTCTACTAAGCTCCGAAGGACTGGGGTGGAGATCCTTTTTCAGAGCCATTATAAAGTCCTGTGAGGGCCATACTCAGTTTATGAAAATATAAGCATTTGTGGTTGAAGTGTTTTTATTATTATTTTTTTTTTATAGAAGTTCCTCTACGGGTGACTAATGGTGTAGTGGTACAATCACCTGACTTCAGTGCAGGTAGTGTTCAGGGCTCAGCTCCCACTCAGGGATGCCGTGAATGGTTGTCTGTCTCTATACTGTATGTGCCCTGTGATTGAATGGCAACCATTCCAGGGTATAGGTTGCCTTTAGCCTGAGTCAGCTAGGATTGGCTCCAGATCCATGACCCTAAACTGGATAAAGTGGGATGGAAGATGTTTGGATGGAGAGTTCCACTGAGGTTTTATTTGTTTTTAGAATTGATGGTAGACCTGTTCAAGTGCGTCCCAGGTCCTTTTCTAGAGAAGTTGCTCTTAAGAAACAATATGTGCACATGGTGTAATCCAACAGGTGTCAGCAAAATTCATGTAAGTGATAGTGAATGTGTAAAATGTAAGGGACTACAAACACACCGTCCATGCACACACACTTACTAACACACCAACATCTCCGTCTTCACTCACAGACTCTTCTCTGGTGCGGTGGCTACGGGTTCTGGACTGGCGGATGGGGCCCGGTGCTGGGCCAGGGGTGTTCGAACTTGGATGAGTGAATGCGGACCCAGAGGAGTAACTCGGGCCCGGCATGTCATAGGGATCAACCAGTGACACGGGCCGGGTCATGGTGGAGGCTCCGGTGGTGCTGCTCTGCCCCGAGGCCTGGGAGGAGATGAGGGTTGGCTGAACCAGCCACTGCAGGTCCTGACTGGTGGTGATGGCAGTGACGGTCGGCACGAAGGAGCCAGGCATCTCCCCTCCGCTACTGGATCCTGGCCCGCTGCCCACAATGCTCAAGCCAGCTGCAGCTGACACACACTCCTGGGCAGGACAAATGGACAGGTAGTATTACACACCATTCAAAAACTATGAATTACTTTGAATCGTATAGGCAGAATTACTGGAACCTATACTGTAGTATTACAAGTAAATTCAAAATCTGGGCTTCAATAAAGTGTTCACAACTAAATAATTTTGATACACTTGGCACAGACACTGATAGTGTTCACTCGCCTGACTTTTGTGCAGGCAGCGTGGGTTCAGTTCCCACTCAGTGACGGAATGAATGTGAGTGTGAATAGATGATGTGCCCTGTGATTGACTGGCGATCAGTCCATGGTGTAGTCAGCTGGGATAGGCTCCAGCTCCCCATGACCCTAACCAAGATAAGCAGTATAGAAAATTGATTGATGGACATTTAGCATAAATTAACAAGTATAGACAAAAATTACTTTTTTTTTTTTTTTTTACTGTGATGCTCTGATCTGTTGTTTTCAGTGCGTGGCAAATTGACTGGTAACTGGAGAGATGGCAAGGTTACTGCCTCATAAAAAAGACAAAAAAGACAGAATAAATGCTTAGAATTTATTTATTTATTTATTTATTTGTACTTTGATGCTGATGATGTTTTTTTTTTGGTCACAAGACAATAACACATTAAGGTAAATATTCCTAGACCCCTCAGCAAGGCACTGAACTCCCACTTGAACGATGACATGTCTCCCTTATTACAATACTGAACAAAATATGGAAATTAAAAATGGTTACTGTGGACCCTTTCATGCAAGGGTCACCGACATGGTGCCCATGGATACCAGGTAGCCAGCAAGGACCACATGAATGGTCTGTTCTAAAAAAATAAAAATAGTTTACCTGTGATGGGACATTGATATTTCCTTTCACTGGGTGTAGGGCCACTCACTGACTGTGACAAATAACTCAGAAATATGCAAATGGATTGTGTATCCCCTCACTTATACCCTTGTCCTGTAGACTTTTATAATTCACATAATTAATGCCACCACACTTCAGTTGTACAGTCGGGTTCACAACCCTTGTCCTGAATGCTTCTTCTCCTGTCCTTGTCCTATTTTATCTTGTCCTGTCATTCCCTCACAGGGTGTAGCACTACAGCCGCATGCAACACTCATATTTAATGTTTCATTGTTGTAAATAATGTAATGATTTTCTTCTGTCATCCTGTTTACAGTTAGTGCTTTGTCTTTCTTTCTCTCTCCCTTCTAGAAACTTTGTTCTGTTCGACTGATCAAGTCTGATTCTCAATAAACCTCAATTATAATACCACAGCGGAAGCTTAAAAACTCCACTGTGACACAGTAAAAGTGTTCCGGCATAAAAGGGATACAGATTTTCCATTCTGCTTGAGCTAACAGCCGAACAGGACAAAAGAAAAAGAAAAAAAAAGAAAGAAATAACGTGAAACATATGATATTTATCTGTTTCCTACCTTGTTAAATCCATCAATCCATTTTCCGTACTGCTTATCCTCATGAGGGTCACGGGCGTGCTGGAGCTTATCTCAACTATATTTGGGCGAGAGGCGGGGTACACCCTGAACTGGTCGCCAGCCAATCGCAGGGCACATATAAACAAACAATCATTCACACTCACATTCACTACTATGGGCAATTTACAGTCTTCAATTAACCTACCATGCATGTTTTTGGGACGTAGGAGGAAACCGGAGTACCCGGAGAAAACTCACACAGGCACGGGGAGAACATGCAAACTCCAAACAGGCAAGGCTGGATTTCAACCCCGGGTCCTCAGAAATGTGAGGCAGACATGCTAACCAGTCTGCACCATGCCGCCCCTTAGTAAATCATATGATTATTGTGAGAAATTGTGAACTCGATCGGTGTCTTCACATTAATTATTAATAACATGATTAAATGTAATTTGAGCAAATGTGTTATTTTAGAAGTGTGTATCAAACTGGTAGCCCTTCGTACCCAAGAAGTAGCTCTCAGTTTCAAAAAGATTGGTGAGCCTTGCTCTAGTGTAATGAAAGATTCCAAGCGCTCCTTGGGCGAGGCATCAAACACTCAACTACTCCTTAAAAAATAAAAATTCCTTAGTATATACTTTATTTTTTTTTACTGTGGTGCTATGTTGTTTGTTTTTGTTTGATTACCCTTGGGCAAGGCATCAAACCCACAACCGCTCTTTTAAAACATGCTCAATACATGCTTAGATTTTCTTTTACTGCTTGTTTTTGTAATCTATTCAGTGAAATTAATGTTCAAAATGAATTATAAAATGCATAAATATTACTAATACAATATAGAAAGAGACGATTTAATATTGAGTTTAACTACTGCATATATATACTGCAAGTCGAGTTAAATTACAAAATTATATAATTTTAAAATCATACTATTTTTTTTACATAACTTTAATATTCGCAAGTAAACGCAGCACTCTCGACCAATCGCGTGCCTCCTCTCGTCCCCCAAGTCCCTCCCCCTTTTTCCTCCTCCGCCATCACAGCCCTGGCCGATGTTCCCCTTGACAACGCGACGTAACATTCCAAAATAGAACGGCAATTTACGTCACTGCCTCTCAGAAAGAGAGTGAGAGACGTAGACACAGAATGGGAGAGAGAGAGCGCGCGCGAGCCAGAGTGGAGGATCTGTGGGAAGGGGCGGGGCTTCACTAGTGACGTGTGAGGCTTGCAGCTGTTTGTCACAGGCCCCACGAAGCGCGCACGTTTTCCAAGTCTGGAGCCGGTAAAGATTATTTATTTATTTATTCATTCCCCCCCCCCCCGCCATGTACGGACTCTAAGATATGTTTTTACAACAATACTACTCACGAAAAAAAAAAAAAAAACTGGGGTGAATATCGACGCTAGCGTGTTAGCCATTTCCGGGTAAAGCTACATATACTGAACAAATAGCCTCGTTTACGTGGGTTCGTTCCGACTTACCTGCGGAGCACTGGTGGTCGGCGGGCTCCCGAAGGAGTCCACGGAGGAGAGGTACTGGGACTCTATGGACGGGGACGAGCTACCACGGGAACCGCTGTCGGGGTCGCCGGGGAACCCTTGGTACATCTCCCCGCGGGGGCCGAGAGAGAGCTTGGCACCTGCAAATTATTCAGTGGAATCGTGTTCTCGCTCTCTCTCTGTGTGTGTGTGTGCGTACATACACACACGCAGGATTGTTAACGCTTTTTGTCGTTATAATAAACTCAAAAACTCTGATATTACACTGTCACTGTGTGATTATTGGATGAAAGACTGACCGCACAAACCGGGAAACTCACCGTTACTTGTCTTGTCGCTGTTTGCCGGTGAGGCGCTCCTAGTGTCTTTCCAAAAAAGTTGCATGAAGAAGCCTTAATCCACTTCCCCGCGACAAACAAGCGGGGGAGAAATTGTTGCGAACAAGTGTTTTCCTTCCTTTCCCAGTGTTCAAACTACTTCGATCCGTAGCCCGATAGATCCATAAAGTCCGTTCGGCGGCACGACCCGGCGGATGCACGGCGGAATTACGATACAAACAAGCAGATTTTGTCTTATGAATGAATCCTCCTCGAGTAGCCTACAACCGAGGCATTTAAGTCCCGCCTCGGGGTTCCGCTGACGTACATGCCCATATTTGTACACCGCTGTTGTGTTTGGTATCCTTGGTGACGTCGAGGGATTCCCTCTCGCGCTGGAATGGGGCAAAGCTTACCTCGCCGGCGGATAATAATAGATGCGTTTCTTTTTTTGAATCATTCCCAAGGCTAAGGGGGTATTTCTCACCGTCTGACTATTTCGGAGAGGAAACTTATACATCTTAAGTGTTATGAGTGTGGAAAGATACATATACTGTATTGGGTGAAATGGCTTGGTCAGCAACATAATACATACAGTACAGCACTGGTCTTAAGTTGTGTAGACCACTTTTGAATAGGGATATTTACGCATTATGCTATTTCTTAAATAAATAATAAAGAAAAAAGGTGAGGGGGTCTAAAAAACATTTTGCTCTTCAAGTACCACCATCATGATTGCATAGTGGGTGTAGGTGGTCATCAAAAACGAGGCAGAAGTTTTGTTCCTAAAAACTACTGTAATATTGTATCCAGACGGGTTTGGGTGGGCATCCATTCCAACACCCATGCCCCCCTGTTGATCATTGGTTTCTATTGGTGAAAAACCTCCAACAAACCGTGTTAAACATGCTTTTAGTTAGTTTAAAATGGACATAAAACAAACAAACAAATAAATATAGGTGTGGTGGGATTCAATTTAAAAATGGGCTACAAATGCCTGTGTCCTCAGGGTCCTTTACCTGGTTAAATAAAGGTTAACTAGAATAAGAAATTATGAACTATTTCACGATTTCAAAATGACTGGTATGAATTTTTTTTTTTTTTACTTGTGATAATTAAGTTGTTCGCCCATATTCATTAGTTAATCACTAGTGAACAAAAGAACTAAAATAGTAGGAGTTTAGAACATTAGGAGATTCTCCCATCACATGAAATATAACATCCATCCATCCATTTTCTATACCACTTGTCCTCATTAGGGTCACATGTGAGCACACAAACACAGAGAGAAAATGCAACTCTGAACTGGTTGCCAGCCAATCGCAGGGCACATACAAACAAACAACCATTCGCACTCACAGTCACACCTAAGGGCAATTTAGAGTCTCCAATTAATGCATATTTTTGGGATGTGGGAGGAAACCGGAGTGCCCGGAGAAAACCCACGCAGGCACAGGGAGAACATGCAAATTCCACACAGGCGGGGCTGGGGATTGAACCCCGCTCCTCAGAACTGTGAGGCTGACGCTCTAACCAGTCGGCCACCGTGCTGCCTGGCTCCAAACCAATGCAATCTATCCATCCGAGTCGTGGGCGTGCTTAGAGCCTATCCCAGCTATCTTTGGGCGAGAAATGGGGTACACCCTGAACTGGTCACTAGCCAATTGCAGCCAATGCAATCCACTAAATGGGAGAAAAAAAAAAAAAAAAAAAAAAAAAAAAAAAAAGATTATACACGGATCTAATAGGCAGTTTTTGGAATGATCTTTCAAGCACTATGGGGAAAGAGACACAAGGTCGTTTATTGCTCAGGACAATTTTTTGAATAGATTTTTGTAACGGCTTCTGTAGTTCAAAGTGACGCTTTCATTAGCAAAATGGCTGTTAACAGAGAGGAGCTCGTTTACAAAAGTACAGTCAGTGTTGCCAAATTAGTGACTTTTCTGACCCTTCTCGTAACAGTTTTTTCAAAAAGCGACTAGAGACTTTGAAGTCCCTGTAATGTGAAACTAAATATGTCTTCTAAATTTGACACACCACAGAGAAGTGTTAACAACCCTGACAGATTTGAATGAATAAAAAAAACACAAAATATACTGTATAAAACAAGGCTTCAAAATCATGAAAAATCAAGCCGTTTGCGCCACTCTCTGTGTCTGCTAAATACGCTGAAACCATTCCCTGCTCATTTGTCAACCGTCAATCACATACCACCTTTACAACCTGCAAAAATGAATGCTACCTACTCAAGCATCAATCTTGTGTCTCGATAATTATGTTTGATCCACGAAAATATATTTGCTTGAAACCTCCGGTGGCTGGAATATAACCCACCGGGTCGCAGGGTTTTTCCACGACGCGAGAACGAAGCACTCTAAAACGGACACGCTAGTGCACTCAACAGCGACCGCAACAAGACTATGTGAATGGAAGATGCATTTTCGAGATGTAGGCATAGCTAGCTAGCTAATTACTTGTCGCAAATATGCTGATAACCGCAGATGCGAACAAAGGAACTTAAGTTCGTATGTAGTGGGTGAGGAGTGCTTCATGCCTCGCTCCAAAGTATGCTATGCTGCATGCACCATTATAGCCACTGGCCAAAAAAAATCCGGCAACATGATATGGTGAAAAACAGTTTCATGCAATATCTCCATAACTGAGTACTACATACAGTAGTTGTCAGTCTTTGCACATTTTCAGCAATTATCTCCAAACACATATCGTGAATTTAGAAACAAATCTCTGAATTCACTCTACAGAAACTTGAAATCCAGCTAAGAAACAGACAACATGAGCGCATTTTTACATGTTTCTGCATGACATGAAAGGCACTAGGCAACATTGAACATTTCGAGAGACACAGTGTTCCTTTATACGTTGCAAAAGCAGTGATTAATCGACATGTTGGAAATTGATCCAGAGTATGTGCTTCCAAGCTGCATATATGGACTTTCCTCAACTGTACAACTCTACATGAGAATAGAGTGTGAGAGAGTTTGAGGGGGTGTGCCATTAGTCTTTGACAACAGACATATGGACCAGCCAGAACTTTAATTTTGACTATCATAGCTATGCAGATGACGCACAGTTATAGCCAGCAGTGTCTCCAGATGACTACAGTTCAATTGCGATGTTGTGTCACTGTCTAAAACTGCTAAATAACTGGATGAGCCAAAATCTTCTTCAATTAAACCACAACAAAACTGCGATAATTGTTTTTGGCAATAATGAAAAGAGGATTGCTGTTAGTAAATACCTGGAGTTGCTATCTTTAAAAACCAAAGACCAAGTCCGAAACCTTGGTGTTCTGATAGATTCCGACGTACCTTTCAACAGTCATATCAAATCAATTACTAAAACTGCCTTTTACCATCTGAAGAACATATCCAGAGTGAAGGCTTGCATGTGTCAAGCAGACCAGGAGAAGCTCATCCATGCTTTTATCTCAAGTAGACTTGACTATTGTAATGGTCTTCTGACTAGACTCCCCAAAAAGAGCAGTAAACAGCTGCAGCTCATTCAGAATGCTGCAGCTCGGGTTCTGATCAGAAAAAAGAGGTCAGAGCATATGACTCCAATTCTACAGTCTTTACACTGGCTGCCAGTCAGCGTTATAATAGATTTTAAAGTTCTGCTACTGGTCTATAAATCACTAAATGGTTTAGGTCCTGAATACATGAAAGAAATGCTAATGGGATATAAACCCAGTAGGGCTCTGGGACCGACAGACTGAGGTCAAATAGTGGAGCACAAAGTCCAAAGCAAACATGGTGAAGCAGCATTTAGCTATTATGCTGCACACAAATGGAATAAGTTGCCAACAGAAGTGATGTCAGCCCCAAGTGTGAATGGTTTTAAATCCAGGTTAAAAACTCTCTTTTTTCATCATGCTTTTTAGAGTATTGGCATTTTTAAATGATATTTCTTGCACTGTACGCTGTTTTAATTGTACTTTTATTTTGTTTTGATTTCTTCTTCTGTTTTAAATGTTTATAATTAGTTTTTTCTTTGTTTTTAAATGCTTTTAATCATGTAAAGTACCTTGAGTTACCTTGTGTATGAAATGCGCTATATAAATAAATGTGCTTTGCTTATTAAGGATCATGTTTTGACAAAAGGGACTTTTTTTCCAAGAGGACCCCATTTTAACTAGGGTTTTAAATTGGACCAGAGCAGTCCAGTTGCAGTTGATTCAATGCCCTGGGAATAAAATAACTCAGTTTAATGAGAATATTCCCAGGCAAATTGGACAGTGATTTTAAATTAGATCGGCAAATCGGTGCAGTTAAGCAAAGCTTTTTTTTTTTTTACCTGAGGCAGCTGGCAAAGATAAAGCCCGTTCTTGCACAGTAGCACATGGAAACAGTAATTCTTTCCTTCATCACGTCTGTTGGATTACTGTAATGCACGTTTCATTGGAGTCTCTCTCTCCAGTTGGTTCAAAATGCTGCTGCTTGCCTCTTAACTGGAACACATAAGAGGGAGCACATACAGTAATTCCTATTCTGGCCTCCCACCACTGGCTGCCTATGCACTTTAGAGTTCATTTTAAGAGTCTTCCATTTGTTTTCAAATCTCTTTTTGGTCCACCTGAGCTGCTCCATCCCTGCTTGCCTGGCCCGTGCCTCAGCTCAGCTGACCAGGTGCACCTGGAGGTACCCAAGTCTAAGCAGAAGCTCAGAGGGGATAGAGCTTTTTCTGTTACTGGTCCAAAACTTGAATTTTTAAAATTTTCCTTGAAATCCAATGTTATTCCATGGCTGTCAACACACCATGAGGCTCTGCCCTTGTTTGTTTTTGTAGTTTTTCACTTTGTATTAATTAACCTTATATTAATGTTTTGTTTATTTGATGCTTGATTTTTATCTATGTACAGCACTTTGTTTCAGCTTGTTTTTTTTAAAGGGCTCCAGACATAAAGTTGAGTTGAGTGTTATTTTTACATTATCTGTAAAAAAAACAAAAAAAAAACATTGGTTAATACTGTGACAAACTGATTCGATGCTTTTTTTTTGGTATCAGGAAAAATAAACCAAAAAATATGAATTATGTTATTTTCATTCAATATCTAATTTTGTGTAAAATAAACATTTGTCACTGAGCCTTACAACACATTCTCTCTCTCTCTCGCGCACACACACACATATGAATGAACAGCAGTGTATGCTAATTGAAACTAGTGCAGTGGGCAGCAATGACGGAAATCAGAATCTATCACAGTGCAAAACACCAAAAGTGATTCATGATGGCGGCCTACATGCGGACACCAATGGGAATACGTTTGGGGCGGTGGGTTGTGGTTCCATCCGGGGAACAGGAGGTGGCAAATCATGAATGGGAATCAAAAAAACACAAGTGATGCGCGCGGGTGCGTGTCTGTGAAGGTGGGTAGTCAGCGCATTCACGTCAGAGAACAACCGAGGACGTGATTGAGCCCCGCCTGAGCCGCGGGTAGCGGAGTGACTCCTCATGAATCACCTCGTTATGGAGTCACTCATCCAACTCCAGAGAAACAGAAGGACTATATAACCAACACACACACAATTGTTTCGACAAACTATCCCAAATAGTAAGTACTATTAGGTTAAATCAGAAGAAACATGATGTGCCGTTGCGTGTGTGTGTGTGTAGAGCGTACTGTTTCCGTGGCAACACCGCTGGTGCCGCCGCCTCGTGTGTTGTGCTGCCCAGCGAATGGTTTCCTCGGCAACGAGCTGGCACGCAACTCCACTTCCGGGGTTTCTCGTCAATGAGGTGAGCGCGTCGGGTTTTTGTTTTGACAGTCACCGACTGCTCGTTTATTATTTTCTTTTCTCACCCCACCCCCACGTTGCGTCAGTGTAGTTTGTGTTTGTCACCGTACTCGTTTCCGTGCTATATTTGTGTGGGCACGCGCGAAGCTAGCAGACGGAGCTAACCTAGCTACTCCACTCCACTTTATTTACAGAGCACTTTAAAAATCAAACCGCACCTAAAACAAAGTGCTGTATGTAAGTAAAAATCGAACGTAAGACAAAATAAAAAACGACATCATATAATATATATTCCCATACAAATGGATAGATATTGTTCCGTAGATAGATAGATAGACAGACATTTTATTCATCCCGTGAGAGAAATTAGATTGTCACAGTCGTAATTTTCACAAATATACACTCGTATTGGCGGCACGGTGGATGACTGGTTAGAGCGTCAGCCTCACAGTTCTGAGGACCCGGGTTCAATCCCGGCCCCGCCTGTGTGGAGTTTGCATGTTCTCCCCGTGCCTGTGTGGGTTTTCTCCGGGCACTCCGGTTTCCTCCCACATCCCAAAAACATGCATTAATTGGGGACTCTAAATTGCCCGTAGGTGTGACTGTGAGTGCGAATGGTTGTTTGTTTCTATGTGCTCTGTGATTGGCTGGCAACCAGTTCAGGGTGTACCCCGCCTCCTGCCCGATGACAGCTGGGATAGGCTCCAGCACGCCCGCGACCCTAGTGAGGAGAAGCGGCTCAGAAAATTATGATGATGATAAACTCGTATTCTTTATACCGTAACAACCAACAAGTGAAAAAATCCCGTACGATATATTGCACCATGCATAAGAGCAGCATTTTGAATAAATTAAAATAAAATCTCATCTACGCAAGACAAAAAAAAGTAACAGAATATTAAGGTGTTGCATATTGGTCTTTGGTAAGTTATAAATATTGTCCAATTATGTTACAGCAATAGTTCTGCAATGGGCCTTATGCAGAACATTACATGACCAAACGGGAAAACAGATTGGCCGACTTCCTGTGTGCGCAGCGATAACTACGTGCTGATGACATGATAGACTTAACAAATTAGTGTGATGAGATCAGTTATTGTTAGCTTGCACAAATATAATGTAAGAGGAGAGTAACATATTTTGGAATCAGCTCAGATTATTTGCTTGTTGTTGGCTATCTATAGATATACAGCATTTGCACTATTTACTTACTACCTGTAGGTCACAGTATCTTGTGTTTCATTATAAATAAAAGTTAACAAAGCTAATATTGGCAAATAGACACATTGCATAGCTTTGTATTCACATACAGTACATTAAGTAAGATGAAGTATATAGCTTAAGAACTCGCTCAATTTTTGTGGCAGGAGTTTTATATGTCGCCTTGCAAATGTGATGGACATCGGATATGGTCATCTTTGGTTGCTTTTGAAGACATGTCAAATGAAGACATTGTAGGTGCGTTGTCCCGGTCTTCTACCTAAGGTTTCCGCCAGTTACCGAAAGCAGAAGTAAGTGCTTTGTCTTGTTTTACCGAATGTGGAAGTTGGTTGTACATAAGCCCTTATAGTGCAAAAACGGAAGTATAATAATAATTGACTTTATACTATATGTTATTACTTCGTAACTAATAGTTTCTCTAACTATTCTCTTTGGCATTTCGGCCCATGAGTTTGTTTTGTTGTTTGTTTGCACATGGGTTTGTTTTTGTTGTTTGTTTGCAAGTGGTGGTAGTCTAGACTCCAGCCTGGCCAGGCCAGGTTCAAACAGACCCGGCAGTGTTGTCTTAATTCCCCCTCCTGACGTGCTTTTGTTTTGCTTGCTTCCCTGTCTCTTAGCATACTTTCGGGAAGTTACTAGCCTGCGCCGCGCTCATGAGGCCAGTCCCTTCGCTTCCCATTGGAAGGCTGCGCCGTGTTTGTCTGCTTTCCCTGCCCAAAATATGCGTTGCTATGCGACGGCGAGGCCTGTCCCACTTCACAGTGGTTTTGTTTACACCCATTCTGGCTCTAACAATATTACATAAACCCTCAAGGCTTCCCCTCCCCACCTCTGTGAGAGAAATATGATCGTCCCAGACTCATTAGCCAACCAAATGTCCCGATCCCTCTCTTTTCTTTCCCCTCACTGTTGTGTTCACTCAGCATTTTTCATGAGCTCCACTCAAACTGCGGTTATGATCTTAGCATGAAGAAGACTGTTTACAAGAAAGCGTAACTTTGAAGTCAGCCTTTCATTAAATATCCCATTGCAACGTGATCCATCGCGGCTAAATATTCACAAGACACAGCTTGTGTAATACTGACACCATTTCATGTTTATTTCCGTTTACAGTATGTTCATTACAAAACCTTTCATATAGTCAACTCATATAATAATTCATACACTAGTAGTTGTCAAAGGACAGCTGGGAAATTAGTTCTGTTAATTGTTCTTCCGATGTTAAACAAGCATAAAAGTAAGGAGTTGTTACATAATTGTTTACAGAAGGCAAAGTCATTGGGTTTATGTACTATGAATCAGTAGTAATAATAATAATGATAATGCATTTCGCTTATATAGCACTTTTCTAGACACTGAAAGATGCTTTACAATTTCATGCATTATTCAGTCACTCCTCAGTCACACCTGTAAGCTACTTGTGCAGCCCTAGCGGCACGAAACCATGGCTGTCATTCTGCGCCAAGGGCCACTCCGACCACGACCAAACAGTCAACCAAATTCATCCATGGGCAATGCAGATTAGGTGTCTTGCCCAGGGACACAAGGACGACATGCGCTAGGGCGGGGATACAAACCGGCAACGCTCCGGTTGCAAGGCATATACTTAACCTCTGTGGCGCGCCGGGCCACAGTATTCCTCTTGGGAGAAAAAAAATCAAGTGGAGATGGGTGAGTACCAACACCAGGTATCGATATCGGGCTGGTACCGGACTTATTTTAAGGTATCAGGTATTTGTAAAGGCTACTGATACCAGCCACCAATACTAAAGGAAAAAAGAAAAATCTGATCAATGAAGGAGCAAGTCTTCCTTGCCAGTAGTTGGTGCTGTACTGCGGCAGTTTGACACATCGGAGTATCATCATGTGCGTCGGGAAGAAAGAAAGGTCTTTGTTCACAATCATCTGTCATTGTGAGATACCACGAGTACTTTTATGTATCAAAAGTACTCGTGGTATCAGTACTCAGTATCAGTGAGTACTCAAGTAAATACTTGTACTGGTATCGGTTTAAAAACGTATTTTTATATATTATTGCAAAACGGTTAAGCATGACAAAAAAGTTAGTGGAGCTGTTGTAAACAACATGCCAACCCGCAAAGTATCTGAAACATTCTTTGACACGTTTCAGTTAAAACAATGTAACAGGATGTTCTTATGGATGCCTTATTTGTTATTCTCGTGCATTTGATTCACATCCTAACATTTAAAGACGAACCAAGGTCGAATACTTAGTTTTGCAAGCCCATATTACACTGCCAGCATTTTGGCGGCTTTTCTGGTGTCTCTATTCTGTATCAATGGCCAAAAAAAACCTCGACAATTTTCTGCCTTCGGAGGTAGCATTCGACCTGTAAAAGAGGCTTGATGACATCTGTGTGTAAGGGTATTCTGCAATGAAGGGCAGGGCAGTGACGTTTAGCACCCGACACTCACTTCTCCTGCCCTATTGTTGTATTTGTTTTCTGTCAATCACTAATTCACTACTGTAATCCATGTTTGTGCTAACAAAACCTGCAAACGAGCCCAATCACAGCTTGTCACATTTGCCCATCCTGTCCCCCCGCGTTGTGTCAGGACTATCTTGTTTTTTCCACGGTAGCCTGATACCTGGCAGCTGTGGCTGCAGGGAGCATAGTGTAAATATTAGCTTTACATGAATGTTTTTGATATGTGGGAGGAAGTCCATGTACCCAAAGAAAATCCACACAAGGATGGGGAGGGCATGCAAACTAAGATTCGAACCTGAGAACTGTGAGTCAGACGTGCTAACCACCAGTTCACCACGCTGCCCTAATGTTTACATGACCACTATGATTGGCCATCACTACCCACTCCTGTGGACTTTATGCTGACATTGTTGCTCATTGTTTGTTTCAAGAAGCACAATAATATCCCGAGCTTGCATTCAGCTTGGTTGAATTGAGGCATTTTCTTTTTGTATTTTACAAGGACCAGATGCTCCGGATCCCAGACTCCCACAGTTGCTCTAGGATCACCCAGTAAGGACAGTTAAACCGCCAACAGATCCACACTGACTAACAGGAACATTCCCATGGCTTACTTCAGTGTCGTCGTGATTGCAAAGAGGCAGCTCGCGTCGAGCAGGCTTTTTGAACATTCCAGTTTTTCTCGTTTCTCACTCAGACATCCTGCTCCTCGTACAGTTTACTCATGCACTGTTTCGACTAACCTACTGGTGTTTATGTGGCATCACCTAGAGCAGAGCTAAAGTTAAAAATGAGCTTGTGAGCACACACAGACACAGCACAGATTTACCCTGACCTAAATAGTGGTTAGAACATCAAAAATGTGCATGTTTCATATCCTTGGGCATGAAACAAAACAAGCCATAATTGATGTGCCTGGTAGAGTAGTTGACCTCTTCTGATTGATTTCCTTGGATAGCTTTCAGTTCAGTTCATCCATCCATCCATCCATTTTCTGAGCCGCTTCTCCTCACTAGGGTCGCGGGCGTACTGGAGCCTATCCCAGCTGTCATCGGGCAGGAGGCGGGGTACACCCTGGACTGGTTGCCAGCCAATCGCAGGGCACATAGAAACAAACAACCATTCGCAGTCACAGTCATGCCTACGGGCAATTTAGAGTCTCCAATTAATGCATGTTTTTGGGATGTGGGAGGAAACCGGAGTGCCCGGAGAAAACCCACACAGGCACGAGGAGAACATGCAAACTCCACACAGGCGGGGCCAGGGATTGAACCCGGGTCCTCAGAACTGTGAGGCTGACGCTCTAACCAGTCGGCCACCGTGCCGCCCCAGTTCAGTTCAGTATACTTTATTGTCCTCAAAAGGACACTTGTCTTGCAGAAATGAATAAAGACAGTTAAGACACTTTGTGAATGATTGAGTTGAGACATTACTCAATGAATGCAGTCCAAGGCCACTATTGGATTTGTTTGCAGTAGTTTTCAAAATGTATACACCAACCTAAAAACAATACTTCACTCTCCAAGTATCACCGTGACGATTAGCATTAAATACGTAGTGTAGTAGGCCTAAGAGTTAATCAAAATCAAAGCAGAGGTTTTAATCCTAAAATGTATATTTAACATTATTGTTAGTCACTGTAACATGATACACCGTTTGAACAGTCGCACCATGTTAAACATAGGAAAATGGAAAAAAAAAAACTACTTAAATAGTAGTTTTTCGTCATTGACGTCGAAGCAATGATTCTCAACTGGTGGCTCGGGACCCAAAAGTGGGTCACGGACTTGCACTGTATTTTGGGTGAGTCACGGACAGCTAGTAAAAAATTACATTAGTCGTATTTAGGATTGTGCATCGTTGGAACGATTCCAAATGTTTCTCGATTCAGATTCTTTTAGGGGGCTGGGTCAAAAAAGTTTGCATGGTTTAAATAAGGTGTGTCCAAATTATGAACATCCATTTTCTTAGCAGCCCGCAGCATAGACTAAAATAAACATTTGACTCAGGGTTCTTTATAACCAGTATCAATATCACCTATCACCTACGAGGTAGCTAAAAGTTAAATATAGCATTTGTAATACACATTACTGCCACCTACAAGACTGTAGTGACCAGCCTTGATCACCAGTGTCATGTTTTCAATCAATGAAGTTTTATCACGTCAAATGGTTCATATGTGCACGTTTTGACTTCCTGTTTTAACCATGTAGCCTTTTATTTTGAAGGGTACGCACTAGAACTCAGCATTTTGGCACGAACGGTAATTTCACACGACACCGGTGAAAACAAAAGTAAAACGAGGCGGCATGAAAAAGAGTTATGAATGCAACCAAATGCTCTCTAAAACGTTCACTCCTTTACCTACCCACCGATGAGGCACAAGGTTAGTGTTTGTGATACTGTGAGACAACGTTAATGTGAATTTTGTCCCAATTCACTGTGATGTAAAGTTGCTAGTTTGACCTTTGGTGAAGTTTAGCTCAATGTTAAGGTTGTAATGCGACTGTTTCTTCTTTCTTTCCAGTATAGTAAAATAATTGATATTTTACTTTTGTGTCTGTCATCAGCTCTTACGTTAGTTCGAAGACTAAAATTAATGCTAAAAACCATCAGGGCAAGAGTGCAACCCACCGTTTAACTTGTTAGCTCCCTCAATGTTGGCATAGACATATTTTATTGTTTCACACCCAATTAACTTCACTGAAGTTCCGGGCCGTGTAGGCTGAGGCTCGTAGCGAGAGGAGGCACGTCATACTTTTACTGTACACATCGCGAAAGCCTCCTTTGCACAACATAATCTTATTCCAAGTGTTGCACTGAGGTGACTGGTCATTTATTTTGACGCTTAAGAAACGCTTTTGCCGTTTGGCACAGCAAGTCTTTGTGCTTGGTGTTCTTCGTTGGTTTTTGCCACTTCTTCGAAGTTGGTGGACTGTAGGCATCAAATCTGGGAACCGAAATGTTTAAATCTTAACGATTCCGGTAGAACCAGAATGTTAGTCCCGGTTCCAATTGGTTCTCGATTCTTGATGGCTAACCCGAGTCGTCGTATCCGTACTCTGATTTTTTTTTCATTACAGTACAAAGGAGTACCAAGTTCCCACATGGGGGTTATTTGGGAGTTATTAGATAAGCAATAAGAAATGTTACTCACTTTTCCTCTAGTCAGTAGTTTACTTGGTAAACAAATGGCATGCAGCTCAGCCTTTGGCTAGGAGGGAACATGGCTAGCAGTATGCTTTTGGCGGTATGTTAAACTAATTTGAAACAGAATTTAAAAATATAACAATGTACATGCAGAATCGTAGATTTTACATCCAGATCCATTTTTTTTTGCTGACATCAGACCTATTTCCGATCTCAAAAATCGGTTTGGGATGCGCCTAATTGTGCTGTTTTTATTTTATTCTTTTTTCCTGTATTGTTTGTTTGAATGTCATCTTTATCTTTTGTTGTAATGTGTAAAAAAAAAAAAAGGCAAAGATTTGGCCATTTTTGCTGATATGAAAAGGGCTAATATAGGCTGGCCGATTAATTGGTCGGGCCCTAATTTCTGACGATGGCACGTTGAAATCTCAAGTACTTTGATTCGGGCTGCAACTGCGTCAGTCATTACAAGGTTGATGCAATAAAAACTTTAAAATAAATATTAAAGCCATAATTTATTAACAATTGTGATTATAGAGTAATGATTATGTTGTGCAATTGAACAATATGCAGAATTATTTTTGCCCAATAACATAATATACTGCAATAACTGTCCCGCGGTAATGTTCTTGACAACATTTTGAAAATATGAGAATTCAGACAAATGTGGACAAATTGTTTTGGAAGTGAATTTCTGTCGGTTGGCAGCTATCTACATGTGTTTTAAGAGGCTATTTTTCATCAAAAATCCTTTATTTTTCTTAACTTCTATAATATTGAGTCGTGACTTTGCAACAATGCGAAAGTACGGGTCCCAGGATGACAACACTGGTCTATAGTTGTCAATTGGAATCCAACTGTTCACTGTCATTGACATCTGTCAGCATGAAGTACGTTTTTTAACGGGTGGACGTGGACAAGGGTCTAGCCCAGCTAGTCTGTGAATTTAAAGTTTGGAAACAACTGTAATGATATACAGATCCCTGTAAATGGTGACAATGCAGCACTTTGGATTTGAGATCAGTATAGCTTTTGAGTATAACATAAAGATTTAAGGTTGACTGATGGCTTTTTCCATCAATTATGAGTGAGAGAAATGTCAACACATTGGAAACAGGTTGAGGCACCTTACACTCGAACAGAGCGTGTACACTATTTTTCCAAATGTATTCACTCACCTGCCTTGACTCACATCCCATTCTAAATCCATCCATCCATCCATTTTCTGTACCGTTTATGCTCACTAGGGTCGTGGGTATGCTGGAGCCTATCCCAGCTAGCTGTGGGCAGGAGGCGGGGCACACCCTGAATTGGTTGCCAGCCAATCGCAGGGCACATATAAACAAACAACAATTCTCACTCACATTCATACCTACAGACAATTTACAGTCTTCAATTAACCTACCATGCATGTTTTGGGATGTGGGAGGAAACCGGAGTACCCGGAGAAAACCCATGCAGGCACGGGGAGAACATGCAAATTCCACACAGGTGAGGCCAGTTTTGAACCCGGGTCCTCAGAACTGTGAGGCAGATGTGCTAACCATCAGTTCATAAATCAAGGTTCATAAAGAAGACATGGATGAGAAAGTTTGATGCGGATGAATTTGAGTGGCCTGCACAATTTTGGGATTATGGGAACCGCGTGGCTTTTCTGTCATCATGCTAGCAGCTACTAGCCCAAACGGAGCGTCCTTATTGTTGCCCAACCTCACTGCTTTCCGCTGTTCAGGTAAGGGGAATGCTTGTTGCATGCTACTTTATACCGCCCCAGCTACCTATGAGCTACAGCTAACTTGGCTGAATATGATGCCGAGCCGCGGAGGCGAACGTCGCGTCCGTTGTCAGCAATGCTAATTGCTAAGCTATCGTGAAATCGCAAAACACCAAAATAAGCAATTGTGTGGTACAATACACTTGTCACATTGGTCTGGCTGGAACTGCGTTATAGCAGAGATGAGCTAACTTTGAATTGCAAAATAGCAGGCAAATTTGTGTTTCTAGAGGAAAATACTGAAATATACGATGGTAGACAGCTACACACACCGGAAACAAATTAGGACGTCGCCGATGCTACGTCACTTGAGAAAATGAGCCTATAATTTAAAAGTACATTGATATAATAAATCTTTATCAGATAACCTTTATTAGTCCTACAATGTGATAATTTGCATAATTTCAGCAGCAATAGTGGATACAGGAAATACAAAAATAGCATGCATGAGAAGACATTTAGCTGCAAATGCATCCGCCAATCCAAGGTTGATGCAATAAATACTTTAAAATAACAAATATTGAAGCCATAATTTATTAATGATTACGATTATAGAGTAATGATTATGTTGTGAAATTGAACAGTATGCAGATTTTTAAAAAATCCAATTACATAATATACTGCAATAACTGTCCCACAAGAATGTTCTTGACATAATTTTAAAAACATGGACATTCAGACAAATACTAGGGGTACATGTCCCACACTTTGAGAAACACTGATGCAGTGTAACCACAATGTCACATTGATTTATTGACATTTAAAAGTTCTGCTGATTGTGTAGAGATGATTGTTGTATAACCATGTCTTGAAGTAAGGGAGGGAAAACGGAGTGCACAACTTGGCTGCAACGAGTAGAGGCGATGTTGATTCAGTCTCAACTATGGTGAATAAAGAAGACACAATATGGCGTCAACTGTGGGAAGGTGAGCTGCATCCATGCTATGGCTGTATAACAACTCCAGGCAGCGTTATTCTGCGCAGTAACGACCCGATTCTCCCATTCTATTAAAAATAATACTTAAAGAAGCAATTAAGAGAAAGTAGACTTCTAGTAGCCACGACTTGTACACTATTGGCTTGTGGAAGTTTATACAGTGCCACTCTTGAGCTGAGTCAGATTTTTGTGAAATCATTTTAATTACAACTATTTAGTAATTACACAGTTGGCTTATCGCAAGGTACTTATTAAAAAGTTGGCGGTAGCATCCCAGTAACCAGGACGATACAGCCCCAAAATAATCAATGTGGGTTTTTCTTTCCTGCTCTGATCGTCAGCAGTGAGGCGCAGTGTGCCCCGGTGGAAGGCCTCGCATTACAATGCACCGAGCATGGGAGTCGAACGCCTCAAGTCAAAATGCATTCAGTGGGTTTCAGTGTTCCGCAGCCGTCATGAGTCACACATAAGTAGCGCGTCAATGCTAGCCTACTTTCAAGCGGCTCGCTTCTACCCAAAGAGTGAGAGAGGGAATGAGATCAGAGCTAGAAACCAATGTGTACATTTGGATAAATTATGATCTGGTCACAATGAGCAGCTGCTTTTAAAGGAAATGATGTGTGTTCGCCCTTCCCCGGGCATGTCTTTGACTGCTGACATTCAGACCTGTCACTGCAGTGAAAAAGGGCTGCTGTCGTGAGCAGTCCCAGCAGCTCCTGACAGTGTGTCAGCGGGCCAGCACTCACTGGCGGCCCCCAAAACTGCGTAGATACTTGCTATATTTAATCCAGCCATCTGTAGCCTTCATTATTTACACCTGCGCTCTACCCACCCTGATGGATTGTTCTCACTCATGCATTATGTAATTTGATTGGCAGGTAAAGGTCTCACATCACACAATAGCACCTCGAGGGCAGGCCTTATTTTACATTTTACTTATCCTTTTATTAACCAGATAAATGGTTATTGAGAGATAAAATGTATCTTTCAAAAGCCAAGAGGCAGCAGAAATTATACAGTACATAACACGATAACATTCATACAATAAATAAAAATGGACTAAAAAATAACAGTGATATTAAAATGTATGGCATCTGATTTAAAAACGGTGACAAAGCCCAAATGTTTTCGATTACATAAATTCTGTTTTTTTATTTGTTCCAATTTTGCAGGCTTTAAGAGATTTTTTGGGCCTCTTTAGTGGATTAATGACTGTTAGCTTCTTTTCAGCCGAGTCAGGTGGCAATTGGCAGCGGTGGAACCAAGTCATTGCTTTGCAAGTCACAAGACAGTCTCAAGTCTTTGCCCTTAAGTCCCAAGTCAAGTCGCAAGTCGAGACAGGCAAGTTCTGAGTCAAGTCCCATTTCAAAGTGTAGGACTTGTGACTTGACTTTGAATTTGCATGCATGATAGGTTGATTGAAGACCAAATTTTCTGTGTGTATACATATAGCCGAAAAAACGTCTGGAATTGGCGGTTTTCAATATCCACTTTGCGTTTTTTCGGCTATGTGAGAGACATTTTGAAGTCCGTCTTGTTTTCCAAAGTCTGTTCTTTTTTGTTGCATTTCCTGATATTTGGATTTTGGTGCGTGCTAGTATAGATTCTTTCTGCATATGCGTGAGCAGCTATTTTCGACAAATCCACTTGGGCAAACTCTTCCCCCCACCCGTCTCATTCATGCACATATATTCTGTCTTACTTTCTAACTGTTTCTCCACCTGCTCCCACTGCAGATCACAATGTCATCTGCAAACATCATGGTCCACGGGGATTCCAGTCTAACCTCATCTGTCATCCATCACCACTGCAAACAGGAAGGGGCCCAGGGCTGATCCTTGATGCAGTCCCACCTCCACCTTCAATTCGTCTGTCACACCTACAGCACACCTCACCACTGTTCTGCTGCCCTCGTACGTGTCCTGTACTATTCTAACATACTTCTCTGCCACTCCAGACTTCCGCATGCAGTACCACAGTTCCTCTCTGGGTACTCTGTCATAGGCTTTCTCTAGATCTACAAAGACACAATGTAGCTCCTTCTGACCTTCTCTGTACTTTTCCATCAACATCTTCAAGGCAAATAATGCATCTGTGGTACTCTTTCTAGGCATGAAACCATACTGTTGCTCCAAAATACCTGTTGCCTCCACTACTCTTTCCCCTAACTTCATTGTGTGGCTCATCAACTTTATTCCTCTATAGTTCCCACAGCTCTGCACATCACCCTTGTTCTTAAAAATGGGAACCAGCACACTTTTCCTCCATTCCTCAGGCATCTTCTCACCCGCTAGAATTCTGTTGAACAAGCTGGTGAAAAACTCCACAGCCACCTCTCCTAGGTGCTTCCATACCTCCACAGGAATGCTTGCATTTCTTTTGGGATGTGGGAGCAAACCGGAGTACCCGGAGAAAACCCACACGGGCACGGGGAGAACACTCAGTCGGGGCTGGGATTTGAACCCCGGTCCTCAGAACTGTGAGGTGGATGTGCTAACCAGTCGACCACTGTGCCGCCGCTGACTATTTACTGTTTCACAAATAAATTTAATATTTCTGAAAGGTTTTTATATCAATTGGTATTTCACTATGACAGAGAGGAAAAGATTGACAACATCCAACTACACACATAACCTCTAAAAATTCTAAAACCATAACTGTAAATATTCATTCAATCATTCATCTTCCGTACCGCTTATCCTCACTAGTCGCGGACATGCTGGAGCCTATCCTAGCTGACTCTAGGTGAGAGGCAAGGTACACCAGAACTGGTCGCCAGCTGGGCACAGATAAACAAACAACCATTCACACTCACGTTCACATCTCCGTGGAGTTTAGAGAGTCTTCAGTTAACCTACCAAGCATCTTTGTGGGATGTGGGAGGAAACCTGAGTACTTGAAGAAAACCCAGGCAGGCACGGGGATAACATGAAAACTCCACACAGGCGAGGCTGGATTTGAACCCGAGTCCTCAGAACTGTGAAGCAGACGTGCTAGCCAGTCGTCGACCGTGCCGCCAGTGTAAATATTTATTTTGCAAATATCTTCTGTTTCAGCCTTCATTGCAGAAAGACAAAATGCTGGTTGTAATGTCACGGCAAACAATAGAGGGTTTTTTAAGGGTCATTAGTTACCCCAATAAGACAGGGTGGACAGCAATTTCAGGGATGCAAAATGTTCAAAATGATTATAAAAATAGACAATACATGATCAAAATGACTTGTTTTATCAAATTACTTGTGGACAACAAAACCATGTTTTAAAAAAAAAAAAAAAAGGTATCATTTTACCACTTGTTAGATACCATAGTTAGCAGAGGAGTGTGTGTGACATGCCAAAATCACGTATATCCCATGGAAAAAAACGTACAAAAGGAAGCAAACACATATTAAGAGACTTATCACTGTGCTAGTATGTGTGCACCTATAATAAGACCTCAGATTTTCATTATTCTGGTACATTTTCATGATGACTGAGTTACAGTATTCTGATGAGGACACCAAAGGTCACTCATAGTGATATTGACCCAACTTGTACTTATACTATGACAAGAAGTAATGTTAAACTGTTAATTAAAACATTGCCTGTACAGTTAAAAAAGGTTCAAAGATGATGGCAGGTTCGACTCAGGAGCACATTATTCCAAATATAATTGATCTCAGAGGGAAATGTATTTTTTTTAAACTAGTAACTTGAACAGCACAGTAGAAAGGGCCTCTAAAAACAGGTTGCTCACTCGCACTTAACGATTTCATTGGCGGTCTGTAGCTACAGGATGTTTATAAGCACACTTGCGCACACACAAACAAGTTGAGCTTAATGTGTTAATGAAGTCATCAAGTGAGTTTCAAGCACGCTGCTGTGGGGCATTTGGTGTACAGCACGCAAGCAAGCACGGCTGACGACAGCAGGTTGATATTTGCGCTATGACAATATCATATCTCTCCCGTCCGTCTGTGCGCATCGACGCATTCAGAAACACTTCATTAGGTACACTTGCACAATTATACAAGAGCTGTATTACAAAAGTTTCGATTGGCACAGTCAGAGAAATACTGCGGTACCATGACTTACGAGTTTAATTTGAACTGTGAACTCATAATTTACTTGTACAGTGGTCCCCAGCAAAATTGCGGTTCAGCACCTACTCGCAGATTTGTTTTCAGTTTTTGAAAACTTTTTTGGGGGGGGAACCAACTCTAAAAACGCTTATTGGTGGTTTGTCCTTGCTAAATCAAGCATTTGGGGGGTTTATCAAAAAAATAAATAAATAAAATTTAATTTAATTCTATGCAATCTCAATGGCCATCAAAATATCCATGGATTTTTGCTATTCGCGGTCCGGTGCCGATCCCTATAATAGCGGGTGTCTACTGTATATCAAATTAATGTATTTGTCCACATTGA